>NC_141759.1:11773276-11923609 GCF_982258835.1 Parasteatoda tepidariorum
ATATTTTCTTGCTTCTCAATTACATTCATTATTTTAAAGTTTTGATGTGAAAAAATTCAAAATTGATATACTTTTCTAACAGGTATTTTTGTAATGGAAATGTTTACATCCTGGCTTAAAGACTGAGAATTAATATTATTTTATTATGTTTTAGACTTAGGTGCGCCCCCCCTCCACAGCAAAAACTATAAATGCACTCAATCTTAGACTAAACACAATTTTTTGAAAAATATATTATATGAGACAAGAACACTGTGAAGAGATAATCGGGAATTTATAGTCATTCATTTTATTTTTAATTTATAATCATTCATTTTATTCTAATTTATAAAAATTTATAGATTTTAATTTAAAATATTTTTATATGAATTAGCAAAGAATTAATAATCGCGATGAAAAGGCGAAATTTAGAAAAGTACATTGTTACTGAGTATTAACATTGAATTCATCTATAGTAGAGTGCACTACCATTCTGAATGAAGGGCTACGTTCCAAGTATTTGAATAGATTAGATATAATTTTAATGTAAACATAAGTGTTTTACATACAGCTCTTTTCATCAGTCACTAAATGATAAATTTCTATTAAATTAAATTCTTTTAAATAATTATAATTCTTTTTTATTATCTTAATTCATTCAACTAATTCTTTCTTTTTTATCAGTTAGCTTTGTAATATATTTGCATAAAATTAAATTCTCTTAAGCATTAACAACTGAAGAAAACCAAAATAATACTCTCATAAATAAAAATATTTCCTTTTTATCAAAAATAAATGAATAAATAGATAGATTTATCGAAAAATATAAAGATGGGGAAAAAGTGACGGTTTTATATCACATCAAGTAACATAAAAGTATAATTTAAAATCAATTAACTGTAATGTTCTTGAATGAAAGTAAAAAATAAAGAGATAAATATTTTTTGAGAACATAACTGCAAAGTAAATATTTTAAGTAAAGAAATCGTATGGGGTAATTTAAATTTTAAAATAAAATTTTTAAGAAAAAACACGCATAATTGCTCAAAATAAGATTTAATATTAATTTGGGATTAAGTTCTATATATTCTTAACCTTAGGACATTGCTAATTAGTGAATTATAAGAGATTTCATGAATATTAAATCATAAAAGTTTTTTCTTCTTATTTTTTTAAACTACCAAAAATTAGAAATTAAGCTCAAAAAATTAAAAACGCATTAAATCCTACAGTCGAATTTTGCGTTTTGTAATAATGTTATTGTATTGAAAAAATCAAAAAAGGGAAATAATGGCTATTTTAAAAGAAAAAAAAAAAGATTGTAAAATAACATGCTGGATGGACGATGAAATCGGCAGTAGTAAAACACATCAAAATTAATGATTAAAATGCCTCGAAAGTTGCAAGTCGTTTTATTGCCGGATTAAAAATAACAGGATTTTTGAAACCCTGTGGAGAAGTCTAGCAATAACAGTTGAAAGAACAATAAAAAATCTCTTAGATTTTTGATGAATTTGGCACAAATCAAGTGCATATTCGCGATTTAGTGTCGTGTTAATATATATTAAAAGTATGGTATTTTCAAAACCATGAGAAAATGCGTATTGCCGAAAACAAGCAATGGAAAAATAGCCTGTTTTTACGATAAGACTGACATAAATAACGTACTTCAAAAGAGATTATTACTTGCCCGATTTGAAAGTCTCGAGCCGTTATAATATTGCATTTAAGAGATCGGACAAGAAACATTTGGAAATCCGACTCAGGGGGGTGGGGTAGCTCTTGAAAATTTTACTTCCGATTAAACGCGATCGAAAATAACTTGAATTAACTTTGAAATGGACTGAAATAAAGAGCTTTAAAAGCATTACTAAAATTCGAAATTCACGCATTAATTCTGCCGAGGTAAAATTATCGGGATTTTAAAAACTATGAAAATTTGTAGTAGAAAACAACGAAAAGAGCTATAAAAAAACTACAATGATTTAGATTTGGCGCGTTCAAAGACTCATTTGCAATTTAAAATTCCTAATCTTTTTTTCTTCCTTATTTTTTTCTTCCTTTTTTTGTGAAAAAAATGTATAGTTTTTATTTTATTCATGTTTTTACTTTATTTATATGTTTAAGAAAGACCGCAGGCCGTAGAAGGCTCATCACTTGGCGAACAAAAAACAAGGGGCGCGCTCAAATGATCAGAAAGTCGGGTCCACAATCGTGGTTGCCGGGAGAAAAGTGTTGCACCAAGCAGACTCCTCAATTCTGCTTTTAACATGTAAAGTCTATGGCGGGCTTGTCATACTTTGAATCGATTTTTCTTGTTCAAGAATCGGAGTGATCAATTAAAAAAAATACTAATAATTTTTTCAATCTTTCCTATCCACGAAAATGTAGGTTAATTTTTTTAATCTTTATTACTTTTTGTAATATTGCCTTTGAAACACAAGTCACTTTCTACCTTTGAGTAAGGGAGGAAGGCAACTTCCACCCCCAAGTTCACTAATCTTCTCGGTGGGAGGTCTTGCTCCCTTTTGAAAATCTTTTTCTCTCCCTGTCCTTCTGAAGAACTGATATGGGGAACGCTTTATAAACCGATAGCTTTCTTTTTAGTTATAAGCTTGTAATTTATTATGAAAATTATATTTGCTGATAATTCGTTCATTCTATATACATTTTAATTATTTAGTAGTAATAATTTTCTTGTTTTTATTCATTTTGAGAATGGAATTTATTTTTTAAATACATGATTCCCCTTTTTTTAAACTTTGTTTCTTGTTTTTTAGAGATGTTTCAGAATTAAAAAAATTAGCTGCTGAATAAAGTGAGATTAATTAAAATCGAATAAATGACGTAAAGATCTTCCAATATACTATAAAGCATCACAAAACTGCAGTTTTCCTTTTTTTTTTTTTTTAAATATATCGTACACTCATTTGTAGGTTTAAAAAAACATTTACATTAAAAAAATTTAAAAGGTTCCAATTTTTTCATTCCGCAAATAGTTTTAATTATTCCAATAGCTGGGATAGTATGTTTTTTCACTGTAAGGAAAAAAAATAACTAGTACACAAGACCACGCATCATCCAAACATGAACAAGCACTTAACCCTGTTTTTAGGGCTTTAATGTAAATACACAAGAACACTAAAGTATTATGAAATTTTCACTTTAATCAGCAAATGAAGAAAAATATGAAAATACACGCATGTATTGTAAAATTCTTTAAAAAAAAAAAGAAGTAAAAGAACATTAGTGGTCATAATTTGAAAATTAATATTCAAGAGAGAAAAATACAAACGGTATCAAAATATAATGAATCGATGCTTAGGAACGCAACACTGAAAATATTGAAACCAGTTTGATTGCCAGATGAAATAGAAAGAATGAGAAATGTGATTATTATAAACACCACGAAATTTCATCACGATAAATTAAAAAATAAAAATAAGCTGTAATACTTAGAGTTAAGCTACTCTTTGTTACTTCAGACCGTCAAACTGGTTTTGATGTTTTCAGACCTGATTCCTTAGTTGATTCCCTGATCTGTAATTCCTAATTAATACACTTTTTAAAACTTTTTTTCGCAATATTCTAAAAATATATATTAAGAGTAGTAATTATGCAATATCTTATGTATTTAATAACGAAAAATTTTTCGAATTCATATTAAAAGTGTATAATGTAATTTTTATTCATAACTTTTTGCTAGAACAAAGTATGTAATCAATGTGTTATTTTAATTTCTCTTCCCTGACCCTCTTTTGCCATTCATGGAGAAGAGTTTTAGTAGAAATTTCTATACTACAAACTTTAATTAGTGTAATTATAGTTAATTAAAATATAAGAAAACTAACCGCCATTAGCATTACATAAAGAGGAAAAACACGAAAACCTCCCAGGGTTAGCCAGCATGCCATCTATATGAATATATCTCCTAGATAACCATAATTTTCTGTATTTTTGTATTTGAAAAAATTTTGTAAAGTAAACTTGTCTCAATCTGTTATTATGTTGTAAGTTTTAATCAAAACCAATAAATGCCTTTTCTTTCAAAAATTTCGTTATCGTACTTTTTATAAATTAATTTCGATTCTTTTGATAAATCTTTATATTAATTACAGTGAGCAGTCTCACAAATCTATGTACTAAAATGTAAAATAACATAGAATTGTTTTATTTTGTTGTTTTTAATGATCCATTGAAATGATCTATTGGAAAAATAAATTTAAACTGTCACTTCAGCTTATTAGTCGAAAATGTTATAATTTATTTCTACGACAGAAATAATGGTATTGTTTTATGAATCCTCAAAACTGAAATGAAAGAGTTACATCAATTTTCTTATAATATTACTTCTACGTTTAGAAAATTATAAAGCTTATCAAAGATAGTTTTTAAGGAATTTCTTAGAAATAAGTTATACTTTTGTAAGTTATTTATTTGTCCTTTTATTTACGACATTTACAAATAAAATGCGTTCATTACCCACTTTTACCATTATTCTTTGTTATTAGGGTTATAATAATTTAATTAAAAATGAAGTTCCTTTATTATATAAAGTAATCACAAGATATTACTTGATAAAAATTATTTGATAAAATATAAATACCTTTTAACAAGCAAAAGCTGATAAATAAAATATATTCACTTTTTAATAAGTTATATTTTCCTTTATTCCTTTAAAATAAACTTCATATAAAACTGCGCTCTCAAAATATGCAGTTTAATAAATTTATACTAAATAACTGCTTTAGATCAATAAGGAATTTCTTTTGTATTATTGTTAAATAATATCTCTGGCGATAAGTTTTTAAAGTAACTATAACTGAGAAGAAATAATGTAAGTAAAAATGATGAATATGAGTTTGTGGGTGAAGTTTTAAATGTATCCGAGCTAAATTATTTGAATAAGTTAAGTGACATAATCGGAAACTAGATCTGTCTTAATATGATTTAAAATTTTGTGATAATTAAATCGAATAATTTTCAATTTTGATGCTTCAATTTGTTTGTGACAAATAACCCCGGTGTTTATTTTTTAAGATCGAATCATAATTCCAGTTCGGAGTTATTTATACAATAATAATTGTAGTTAGCAAAAGTAATAATTAAAATGAAGTGAGTTTTTAGTGAAGGTTAATTTAGTTCATTCAAATTGCGAAATTCAAATATTTAAGTCTAAATCAAATTTACATAGTAAGCAACCATATTTGCTTAAACAATGGATTAAATGCTAACATAGTTTTTTAAAGTGGTAGAATTTAATTAGTTTCAAAACGGTGTAACAATCTTTAAAAAAAATTAATTAAAATTAAAAAAAGATTGCGAAAAATATTTGTATTTGAATTGTAATTGAAAGAAGAAAATTAAATACGTAATAAAAAAATAAAATCTTGAACTCAAGGTTTTACTTTAACATAAAAAGTTTTAAAAATTAGCAAATCAATTTTAAAAAAGTAAACAAACTTTATTTGATCTATAGAGAATATATAAATTTATTTTTAATGTAGTTACTTTATATGAATTACTTTCATATGACTACATAGTAAAATTTTATAAATTTAAATACTCTGGTTATTATTAGTTCTCTAAATAATCAAATCAAAATAATAAACAATTCAAGATATAATTAGAAAAAGTGCATGTTAAATAAAATGATAAAACTTTTTTGAAAATAAATAAAGTCGTTTTAGAGTTAAAAAAATATTTTTTAAGTTTTTCTTAGAAAGAGAAAAAGCATAATATAAGATGAAGAGTGAGTTTCTTCTGATATCTTTTGAAAGCTAGTTGACCCCCGCAGGTTGCAATCCCCCTTCTGTGACAGTGGTTAGTCGATTAGTTTCGGGTTACTTAACACACGCACCCCCACAAAAAATGTAGGGGAGACAGTGGAACGGGTTTTGGAGGTGCAATATATTTCGTCCCTTTTCGAACCTATCCTTACTGAAGGTTAGAATTGAAATGAAAAGGCCTCCTTAGGTATTCTTTGGCCAAGGCTCATCAATATAGATGAAATTTATTAATTCTGGAATCGTGCGTCCTTTAAACCTCGTGTGTATTTTCCCCCCCCCCCCGCACCGCGGTGGTAGATGAGGTGTTATTAGTTAAAATAATTAGTATTTAAGAACATTTGTTATTTTATTTCATTTACTGAAGTGTGTATTTGCATAAAACAAAACGGTGGTTTATTTCTTTAAAGATTTGACAGCTGCAAAGAAAATGCCATTTAGAATGCTTTAGAACATACAAGAGCATTTCATGTACTTTTATTTCTTCTTCTTTTTTAAATTCTCTTTGGCGCCTGGGGTCCCAGGCAATCAGGGGGGTGGGATTAGCTCTTGAAAATTTGAGTTCCAATTAATTGTATTAAAACAAAAATCTACGAAGAAACACATTGCCTTGTAAATCTTTTAAAATAAATATATTATACTGAATAAAGAGTATATATTTTTTTCTTTTTTCAAATTGTGATACTCAAAAAGTGACCGGAAACCAAATTCTCTACATTTCAATGAGGTGTTTAGGCACTCAACTTTCATTTCCTTTTCAATTTGCTCCCCTCTTTTCCTTTGATTGTTCGCACTTCCAAAAACATCATGAAGTCCCAGGGGCGCCCTTGGGCAAGTAAAAGGAACACGGACCATAAATTTTACTAGTCTAAAAGGCTATTTATAGAAAAGCGTGTCTAATTAAAAGAGTTTTATTCGATTGGTTTCTGTTAGTTGATTTAAGACTGTTGGCATCGTTTTTAGCTATAATCTACATCCATGTTAGTTTATGGGAGAAGTAATTTTCACTTTTTCTCAAAAACTTATTACCGTCTGACATCTTAATATACGTATCATATTAAAAGATCTCATTAAAACTTAATCACCTAATGTTTCAAATTATTTTAAATTGTTATTATTAATTTTTAGAGCAATATCCATGATGTGTTTATGAAGTTATTTTTTTAGCTATTCATGAACTTGAAAAAAAAAAACATAACACAAAAAAACATAAATACATAATTGATTTCTGTTGCCTACAATAAGAAAAAAAAAAAAAACTTCTGTGACTGAAAATTACCACATGAGCACCTAGGGTGCCTTGGGTGAAGTAACTTTGGGATATCTAATTTATAGTTTTAAAATCAACTAAAATACATTCAATTCTAGAGCATAGCAAATTGTTTTGATATCAAATATAGACAAAAATTTTAAAAACATCCCTAGAGATTTCTGATTGAAATTATTTGTGAAAAACATTTTTAGAAGGGGAATAAAAAAAATCTGAAATCAATTCTTTAGCTATACTATATAGAAATTTCTAGCTAGAACTTATAATAGTCTAGTTATATTAAGTTCTAGTTATAACAGTTATAACTCAGATTCGCTGATTATTATAAAAAATGGGGACTTTAATGAGATATTTAATTCTTTTGCAGTGTTATTTTATGTATTTTTATGAAATATTTTCTTTAACATTTCTTGCAACGTAAATCATTTTAACGATAAATTTTACAATATAATAATTACTTATTTTAGTTTGGGCATTTTAATTTATCGTTTTAGTTATGTTCTAATATATTAAATGACATTAAAAATATTAAATAATGCATGAGATAATTTTAAACTCTTTTGTAATAATATATTGATCAATATTTTACTTTATTCTAAATTTAATATTTGTTTTAGTTTAATTTTTATGAAATTTATTTTGCTTATAAAGTTTACTTTAGCTATAGAACGAATAGTTCAAAATTCTCAATCATGTATAAAAAAAACTACTCTTGACGTTTACTTATTCACACTTTTTGCTTCGCTATATAGGGGTTATCTGAAGACATTAGATACATTTTTCGATCTAGTTTTTAATGCTTAATTGCATGAGATAAAATTCAAGTGTGTGGCATAATTGGTTTTAAAGCTGTAAGAAGTTTCTTTTAAATAAATATACTTTATAAAAAAAAACGCATTTTAAATATTAGTCCATTAGAATAAGCAAGAAAAAATGCATTGGGAACAATATTTATAATTAAATACGATTAGGAATAAGCAATGTAAAATGCATGAATAAAAACTTAAAACCCTCTATTCGATTCCTGTTACATATCTCATTCTATTCAACACACATAGGAGGGGACATCCTTTTTTTTTTTAGAAAACTGTTAGTTTATTTTAAGTATTTTTGCATATACGTATGCATACGCATTCATATTTGTATATCTATACACATGTATACATATTTATGGATACGTAATATGTTTACGAACGTAATATGTATACGTATGTATATTTATATATAAGTGTGTTTATAAAACTTAAAGTAGACAAACAGTTTTCTAGAAACAAAAAGTGTGTAAAAATTTCTTAAAAAAAAAAGGTCGATAGATAATGCCCTTTTACAATTAATATTTTCGGAGATATCAATAGTTCCTTCTCAATGTAAATATTTTTTAACTTTTAAATAACTATTTTTTAAAATAATTTAAAATCAAAGATCAGGAACAGATAAATTCTAAAAAAGAAAAAGCGAAACGAATGACGCCAACCGTTACCAAAAATTCTAATTAAATAGCATTACATAAGCTGAAACGTAATTTGCCTTTTTCAGGCAGACACTGCAATTGTCTATCCATCGACGTTGATCATTTATGTTTTGACGTATAATGCGGTTTTCGGAATTTTATGTTATGCAATATTTAATTTAATTATGAGCATACGATTATTTTAAGAAATTTCATATTTAAAATTTTTTATAGTATTTAATTTTTTAATATTTTAGAATTTATACAAGCAGAAATTCAAATTTGAACCATTCGAATTCGTGGCTTCAAAAATTCATCATTTTACAGCTAATATTTTCACGTTCAAAGCAAATAAAAAAATAAATTTAGAGTTAAAATAACTCTTATAAAACTTATTTCTGCATCAATAACACTTTCAGAATATTCCTGATATATTTCACTAAAATGGGCAAATTTTCCTATTTTACTATACCCTTGTTTCTCTACGGGGGCGGTGGGAGTATGCTGAGGGTCAGGGAACTTGTTTTGGGCTGTAGGGGGGCGTTAGATATGTTATGGGCGGTAGGGGGGCAATGAGCATGGTTAGTCATTCAAATTTAGTTTTAAAACTCCCAAATAAAATTATTAAATTAAGATTAATTTAATAAGTAAAATAAATCTTAAATTAATATTAAATGAAAAAATAAGAATATTCGATACATCATTTGCACCAGCAATAAGACGAACTTGTACGACACCTTTTCTCCGTTTCGAAACAGTATTGCACAGCGCATGAGTCATTTATTTTTGCCTCTGACTTTTTCAAACCATTTGGCGTATGGTTCTAACTCATTTAAGCCGTTTGGCGAAAATTTGATTCATAAATTTCTTATTTCTGGGAACGGCTTATTTATTTTGAATAAAACTTTATTTATTTATTTATTTTTTTTTTTTTTACTATCGAGCAATAAATTTGCGGTTTTATTTCATCAAATTCAGACTGGCACAGACCTTCGAGAGTTACATATTCATTAGATCTATTTTTAGATTTTAGTGCGGGGTGACTACTGTGTTCTGAACTATTGGACGGATAGGCGTCAATTTGATATTCATATTCGATTAATAACTTTAAATCGAAAGTGCTATGCTGTTTAGTTTTTTTTTTTAAGAGTAAAATCATTATTAGAACGAGAGGAAATTATTATTATTTTTTTAAAATTCGAGTGTATTCCATTTTTGCTTTATTAGGATCCTCAAAAATATTAGGGGGGTTATTAATTCAAAATTAAGATTTTGGCAGACAGCTGCCGTTACTGTTATCGGATTTTCTAAGACTGTCTCCTATAGCTCTGACTCATTCAAGCCATTTGGCGAAATTGAAGTGCATGCTCTTTTAGTAAGAATGTTTGATTTGATCAGTATTTCTTATGATCGTTTTCATTCACTCCTTTCAGTTTTTTCCCAGGTTTCAATTCGATTTCATTATTTCTTTGGCCAGGTACGTGTGTGAATTAGTTTTTCATAGTATATTATTCATTAATTTTGAGAAATAGTTATTTTTTTTTCATCGTTTGCATTTTGTTGCCGCCAACAATGTCATTTAACAAAAAGAAGTGTCGTCAATACAATGCCACTTACTGGAAGTTTGGATTTGTTTAATCACCGTCGAACTCTCAACTACCTATGTGTTTACTTTGTAACAAAGTTTTAATGAAACCCTCTCGTTTGCAGGAGCATTTGCAAAAAATTCACCCTGACAAACAGAATAAAGACTTGTCATTTTTAAAGAACATCAAGGACAAGTTTCTGAAGGCACCTTCGGTCTCGGGCTTACTAGCAGGGTTGGGTTTTTGCCGTCAAAAACTGGTTTTTGACATGACAGTGGTAAAAACCGTGTTTTTACCGGTAAAAACTGTCAAAAACCTACTGTTTTCTTTTATTTATGGCATATGGTGGACAATATATTATTTTCACATAATTGCCTTTATAAATTAATGTTGTAAATGATTGCTATTGATTTTGCAACTACATACACGTATTCTTATGGAAGGATATACATTCATACAGAAATATTGTAATATACTTATTGAAAATAGTGATACTTACTTTTATCATTATAGCTTGATTTGCAAAGGATTCAAAATTTTGCACTTCTTAATTGTTAGAAATAAACAAACAAACAAAAAAGCTTGGAACTATTAATAAATTCAGGAACTAAAATGAAGAATTTAAAATTTGGCATTTCTTAAATATTAGAAATAAGCTAAACAAAACTTCTAACTACTAACAAACTCTATGTCAAGAATTACTGCTATTTTGTCAAGTTAAAAGCTTTTATTCAGTTGAAAAAGCACATTAAACAAAACTTAATTACAAACAAAATTATATGTTCAGTAGTCGGGGTCACTGTGCCGAAGCATACGATAGCAAGTGACTAATTTTGCACATTTTTCATTGCCCAGTCGATTTCTGAGTTTAGTATAAATGAGTCTGAAATTCAAGAATAATGAGGATTCGAGATCATTGAGGATAATGATAACAAAAGGTTAGTGCAATGTTGCAAGGAAACTCTAAAAGGATTTCCCAGGCTTTTTCATGTCTCATTTCTGTGTAAAATATTGAAAACAAAAATGATAAGAAAAGTTTTTTTTTGATGAGGCTTTCTTTTTATGTGTACATGTGTTTCTCACAGCAAGATTTTATGAATGAAAGTAATCAATCTTGACATTCTTCAGTAACGTAATATGCCAAACAAAATGATGCTTGGAAATGTTGAAAATTTTGATTAGTATCCTAATATTTTACTTCAAATAGTATGTTTTGATATAATCATGTTGGGGAAAATGCAGAAATCTGTTCTTAAATATCTTTTAGCAACTTTGTTTTAAATTTTATTGCCAAAAAAATGAATTAATTTTAAATTATACGCAGTTAAACCCAAATAAAAATACAGTTTTATCCAAACTATGGGTATTTGACAGAAAGGTTTTTGACATGACGGTAAAAACCATGGTAATAACCGGTAAAAACCGTCATGTGTCAAAAACTTGCCAACCCTGCTTACTAGCAACCTCGTCCCAAAAATGCGACGATGGTCTGATAGCCTCTTATAATATATCAAAATTAATTGCCAAATCTGGCCAAGGCTCATACCATAGGCGAAGAGTTGATACTTCCATCTATTAAGGAAGTCTTAGAAACAGTTTTACATCATCCAGCCGCATCTAATGTAATAAAAAATATCCCATTAAGCAACGATACAGTGCGGCGACGAATTGATGAGATGGCGGAAGACGTTGAGGATTCCTTATGCAAACTTTTGATATCGAATGAATTTTCCCTGCAAGTTGATGAATCAACTTTGCCAAGTAATGAGGCTTTATTGTTGGCGTATGTCCGGTTTGTTGAGGAAGGAGAATTTTTTCTAGATAGGCTCTTTGCACGAAGCTTGATTATAGATACCAAAGGAGAATCTATTTTTAACACTGTCAAAGATTATTTTAAAGAGAAAAACATTACTTTTACGAATATTATGTCTGTTGCCACTGATGGAGCTCCAGCAATGGTGGGTTGACATGGTGGGTTTATCGCCTTTTTGAAGAGGGAGGTACCAGATATTTTAGCTGTTCACTGCGTGATTCACAGACAGCATTTAGTTGGAAAAAATCTCAGTGACCGCTTGCATCAGTCACTGCAATACGTTATCTCTGCTGTGAACAAAATTCGCAGTAATGCTCTTAACGATCGATTATTCAGACAGCTATGACCTGTCTCAATAGGTTTTGAAATCTTTTCGACTCTGTGCTTGAGTTCCTGGAAGACAAAGATGTAGCTCTGAGAGACAGATTGCTAGAATTTAAGATAGACGTTGCCTACATGACGGATTTATTTTCAAAATTTAATGGTGTTAATTTAAAATTTCAAGGCAACGAACTCAATTTGATCACTTCAAAATCAGTTATTTCTGCCTTTCTAAAAAAACTCATTTTGTGGAAGCAGAATTTTGGTAGGAATGAGTTTAGCCAATTTCCGATCTTATCGGATCTTAAAAAGAATGGTGAAATTTCCTCTGGTGATATACAGTAATATTGTCAACATCTTGAGTCTTTTTACATGGGCTTTTCTAATCGTTTTAAAGATGTGTTGACCCTGGAAGTCCCTCAATGGGTTATGAACCCTTACGTGAATATTGAAGCAGTAGAGGTTCATATTCAGGAGGAATTGGTCGAACTTTCAACTTATGAAACTTTGAAAGCTAGCTTCCAGAATGGTGATCGTCTCACAGAATTTTGGCTTCAAGATAACATAAGTCGTCTCTACCCTGGACTGTGCTGTGACGGATCTAGTCACAAAAAAGAGAAATCGACTCGAAATCGTGCAACGAGGGGACTTGCGTCTTCACCTCACTGAAAATATTGAACCGAATGTTAAGAAACTAGCTCTGAACCATCAAGCAAAATCATCCCACTGACATAGTTACTTGATTGCTTGGTTGATACCACGTTTCAGTGTAAAAAATTATTTTTGATGTTTTTTTAATTATCTAATTAAGTTTAAATAACTCTTTTTAGCATAGATTTCTTTGTTTGTTTTCTCATTACCGTATTTATTTTGATTATAATAAATAGATTACCTGTCGGGAGAAAAGTATCGAGTTAACGTTCACACTATTTTTTTTTTAAAAACCAAACAATGTTAACGCGTAAGAATATTGCTTAAAAATGTTACCTCTTATAATTCAGCTCACCCTATGCTCCAAATAACTGAATTTTCACAAAAGGGGCGTTTAAACTTTTTTTTTTGCTCCTTATGGGGGCGGCAGCGTTAAAAAGGTTGAGAACCTATGTACTATACCATAGTTTATTGCTTTTGACATGAAGAAGAGTTAGATATTCCTCTATGGGCTGTCGCGCCACTGAGTTCAGTTTTTAGTACATCGTGTAACATATCATGTAAACAAGAAAAAGAAAAAAAACCGAGAGCAATATTATTTTTTACCAGATAACGGCCTAATTGCGAGGACATTATGGTCATGGATATAGATCCATAATGTTCGTTGCGACTCAGTCTTCTTATTTCCCTTCTACAAAACAAGCATGAATTTAATGATGGAGCCTAAGTGGAGTAATAGTTATTTAAAAAAGCAGTTAATAAGTAAAATTATATGCAATTTTTTAAGTAATAGTAATTATCGAAAAATAATAGAGTAATAGTTAATCACAATTTAATTAAAAAGCAATAGTTAGTAGTTATTTAAAATTTTTATAGAAATATTTAAGGTTGTCAGGAAAAAAGGAGAATGTAATATATTATAAAACATCCCTTTCTGTGACCTTGCTTTTTATTGATCATAAAATGAAAATAGTGGAGATAATGATCATGAGAGTAATAATTTTCTCGCTTTTTCGCTGCATTAATTTGAATTTATTCAACCCCTAACTGAAAATACTGTGGAATGACTCTTCCAGGTGACAATACTGAATACAAGCAATATCTTTGCTGTGCAATCAATATTTTGCTTACACCATAATTAACAAGCATTTTAGCTGACTAATTTATTGTGCTTATTCACATACTTTAAAAGAGCTAAATAAAATAACTTTTTTAATACAGTTTCAATAAACGTTTTTTCGTTATATAAACATTGCTGTTCTATATTTAAATTTGCAGATTTCATTTACAATAGGAATTTTAAATTACATTTGAACAAACCAGTTATTAAAGAATAATAATGAAATTGAAAAAAAATATTTTGCTGGAACTTTCCAAAGATATCATTTAATTTTGTAAGCAATACAAAATAGATAACAAAAGAAACACAGAAATGCAAAAGAGATAATATTCCACGGCAGATAACAGTCAGGTGAAGAGTAGAAGGTTAAACCCTTTGACGCAGAATTTTCATTCAAAATATTTTTTATTATTTCGTAATAATTAAAGTCAAAATAAGTAAAAAACTTAATATTTTGAATTATAATAATTTATGGTTATGAAATAGAGAAAACTAAATGTAGATAAGGATACAAGTGTCCATTGCGAAGCATGGACTGACGGCGCACTTCCAAACAATGCCTTTCCAAATTTACACTTATTTGTAATCATTTAAACATAAGGGAACATAAGTAATTCAACATGTAAATTTCTTTAATTTTCAAAATTAATTATTGATAAATTTTTGAATGTAAATAAAAAAACATTTTTTCAAACTACTTTTTTTTGGATTTTAATAGAAATATAATTCCGATAATCTAACAGATTTTTTTAGTAACTATTAGACGGTTTCTTATGTATTTAAAAAAATAAAAAAACTATGTTTCTATTAGTAATTAAACTGTCTGAAAAAATATATAAAAGGGACGTCGCTCTTTCTTTTAAACTGTGTGCATCTTTGACGACAAATGAAGAATCATAACTTAAAAAGTGTATTTAAAAACCAACAAAAAACATATTTATAACAAGATAACATGCTAGCAATTAAGTAACAAAAGATTAGCTGTAAACATCTATTAGTAAAGTCTTTATAAGGGAACATAAGTAAAGTCTGGATCGGTGAGGCAGCGCCGCTGTTCGACTGTCGTCATTGATTTGTTCAGAGCCGTTTTTATGTTTTTCGGGGCCCTGGGCCTGTCGTTATTTGGGAGTCCTTTATGATTAATTTTAGTATAAAAATTTTTTAGTTTAAATCATTTTTAAAAAATTATTTTACTTTAAGGTTGAAAAACAAATACATTATTATAAAAGCGTTAATACATAATTAGTATTGAAAGTTTAAGGTAACAGTACTTTTCATGGTTTTTGAGAGTCTTCTGTCACATCATTAAAATTCATTTCCTGCCAGACATCATATTCAATGCTCATGATTGACAAATAATTAAATCTTTTTTAAATCAAAAAAAAAAAAAAAAGAAGTGTATGAAGAAGAAAATATAAAGGGATAATAGCTCAATGCCCTGAAACCTTTTGTTTTCGAAGCACTACTCAAGTATTTCGTTCAAGCACTTTTTTCACATTGAAAATGAAAATTTAAAAACTAATTGTACTACTGAACTCCAAATTATCTTTTTCAGTTAAAAGTAGAGAGAGTGAGAAAGAGAAGCTAGATGATTTTTCGTGGGAAAATTTAAAAAAAAAAAAAAAAAAAAAATGAAGAATTTGAATCAAGATTGAAGCTTTAATTTTTTATAAAGGATAGGTTGGTATAGAATTTTTGTTGTTTACAATACAAAATTACTTCATAATTTTCTTACAAAAACTAGTTTTTCATTCACCTGTTATACCATCTATTTACATGGAAGTATTTGTTTTAAATTTTTTTTCAGTGTTTCAGTCTCATAATTCCTTCATTATTATTCTTTGAATTTACACTAGGGAGAATTTCATTTAACAATAATAATAATATATTTTCTAAGCAAACAATGTCATCGTAAAGGAATTTTTTTTATTTAATAATAATATATTTATTAGTAGCTATGAATTTTGATTTCATAAATGAATTTTTGCAATATAAATTTAGAATTATCGTTAATATTTTTTTATTCGCTAAATTTAAAAATTTTAAATTTATAATTACATATTCATAATAATTATTTTAATTGTACAAATAATAATTTTGTATTATTTTTATATAAAAGAAAAATATCAATTTACTAATTTCGTTTTTTAAACTTGCTTCTCAAAAAACAGGTGTGGTCAATACATTTAAGAAAACAAGTATTATTAGAAACACATAATTCAAATTTTCTGTCATATAAAAATTTTAATTTTTTAAAAATAAAAAGAAACATAAAGTATGTTCTAGTATGTATGTATAGAAAGAAACATTTGTATTGTTCTACTGTTGTTGGCTGGCATACAAAAATCCCCTTTCCAAAAATTGTATAGCTGGTGCAGTAATTGAGTAAAACAAACCACCCCTTTAGAAATCAAGTTTCGAGTCCCCTTCTACAAGAACGTATTAATTCAATCATTTGCCACATGCCTTGGGCCAGGCCCATCCTTAAAAACGGCTCTGGATTTGTTAATAATGACGGAAAGTGGCGTCGGCTGGCATCACTACAGCTTCGCCAGCGCCAGAGGGTTAATGATTTCTCTCTTGATGGGGAATTAGGGAAACAGAGAGCATCTCTGAATTATCCATATTTCAAGCAAGAACCATATTTCAAGTTTCAATATTATATGTGCAGTTGATTTTTATATATATAAAAAAATAAATAAATAATAAATAAATAAAACGTTATAATATAAAATTTTTTTAACAGTTTGAAATACGTTTTACTGTTAAAGTTACAATGAGTACTATAGATAATGAAAAGAGTAAGCAAAACATTTATCCAAAGTTCCTAAATCAGATTTTTTTCTCAGTTTGCATTATTATAATAGTAAAAAGTAAAATTATGGAAATAAAATCACTATAGACTATTTTAAGAAATTTTTTTCGTGACTCATCGAATTTCCAAAAAAAAAAAAAAAAAAAAAAAAAACGAAAAAATAATAATAATAATGAATAAATAATAAATGAAAGTACCACGTGCAACATCAAATGTTTTCAATTGGAGAAAATTGTGAAATATTTTCTTAAATAAAATAAACAAAGGTTTTAACTCTACGATGAATATTTATGATACACTGATGTGAAACAAACATTTGCTGTGGGTGGACTAATTCTCATGCATGTTAATTAAAAAAGTATAACAAACATAAAGAATAATTTTATTAATAAAAGGTTCATTTTCCAGTTAATGATCCTTTACATCATTATCTATTAATTTTATAACCAAAAGATAATATGCTAGTGCTTTTATTAATGAAAAATCATAGCAAAAATCTAAGGACAGAAACATGTGAAATGAGACATCTTAAAAATTTAGATACAAAAAGTACGAGAAATCATTCTTTTTTCCTTGCTAAGTGTTCCGAAAGGAGTAAGAGGGAAAAACGGAGAGAAAAAAAAAGAAGAAAAAACTATTCCCACTAATTTAGGAGCATCCGTCAAACATCCCCTCCCCTCCCACTAGATTTGACTGTCCAGACAAAAAGTAAAATTCCAATGTATCTCAGTGCCATCTTTTGGCGATATACGTCTCCACTAACTAAAAAGAAACTATTATTATTTATTTTAAATAACTGGTGCAGCCATCTATTAACAGAATAAGAAATATATAATCCACACTAGCAAAGACTCTGTTTTATGATTTAATTCAACTAAATCTTTATATTGTAACATATTTTGTTATCAACTGAATGAAAGAGTATAAAAACAAAATATGAAATGAAATTGATAAATTTGAGTAAAAAACAAATGCATTATGAAGATTGAAACATTTTTAAGTACTTGAATTAAAATTTCAAATGTCTCTTAAGAAGTTATATTTTTAGATTAAGGTAAAATTAAAAGGTATTTTTTTTCAATATTTATTTGGATTTTTTGTTTTCGGAATGCTTTTAGTAATAAAGAATGGGAACGTCACCTTAATTGTAATAGCAATAAAAAAAATTGAAGTTTAAAGTAAAAATTTTAAAGACATCGATTTGCATATTTTAAAGTTTTATGAAGTAAAATTAATGAAAAAAAAAACCTCTATATTTTTATATATAAATATTTAATTTCAAACGAATTTTTGGGAATAAGAAATAAACTCTGAAAATTTAATGTTTTTTATAAGAAAATAAAGTATTTTTTTATAACAGTGAGTAGAAGTTCATTATTGCTTAAATAATATATTGCTTTGATGAAATGTTTTTTATTTATTTTTCTTATGTCATTTATGGCAATCTTATGAATATTCTATTGAGTCAATGAGTGAACAAAAGGGAACACAGTATTATGAGTAGTAAATATATTTTATTCTATATATTTATTGCTGCCTTTTCTCTATATATTATTAAATGCTCGTTAAATACTATTACAAAGGATTGCATAAACATATTTAAATTTAAAAATCATTCTCTATTCGGGTTTCCTCTGGTAATCCACCAGTCATTGCACATTTTGACATCAAATAAAGATTTTCGTTAGTCAAATATTTTAAAGAAATGATCATTCAACTCTTAAGGAGGTATAAATTTCTAGTGAAAAGGCAGATAATAAATATTTTGAATAAAGTATAGTCACATACCCTTTATGTAATCCTTGATTAGTTTTGGATAAATTTGAAGTAGTCACATTTTTGAAATGCCATTTCTCGCCATTTTCTATCGCGTAGTCATCTGACTAGGAAGGACAGGGAGGAGGCGTTACTCATTATGATTAGTATACTGCGCATGCTTGAAAACATGCCTTGAGGGATCATCCTGTTTCCTGAGGATTCACAGGCATCCTCACGCTATACACTACCATATGGGTCACGGGCATTGATTGTAAACAAACAATCAATTGCGGGTGCCTGGGTGGCGAGGTTGTCATAGACTTAACATAGCGAAGTTTAAAAATAAAGTGTTTTTAACTTATATTCTGAATTTATTTAGAATATTACATACATTTTTCAAAGGATAGTGTACTAAACTTTAAATTGTGATGCCGTTTTAATTGAAAACTTCCTTTTAAATGCTGCAATTTGAGGATTTATAGTTGATCACTCTGTTTACATATTTCGTGTGATTTGTAATGTTATGACACAACTTGATGAGAAATAAATGTATAAAATATCTGCATTAAAATGAATAATATTATTTAATATTTAGTGTTTTATTTATGTGTGTATGTTTTTATTTATTTTAAAGCTGATATATATATTAAACACAGTTTTGAGTACATCCTAGTCAATCAATCTTATTAATTCATGTTACTTTTCTTAATAGTATTTTTATTCTGAATGGAACTTCTGACTTTTATTTTTTTTAGAAAACTTGTCTTCTGAACTTTGAATTGGGATGGATAGATTTATGATTCATTTATTCCATTTTTATTTAGTAAATTGTAGGTTCCAGTAGAATCACCATATTTTAAATGTTGTTGCATGTTGTTTACTTCTTACATGTTATTTATAATGTTGTTGCTACTCTAACATACTTACTATGCATGCATCAAAATGATGTACATATATTAAAATTAATATCATTACTTGTATTTTGTTTATGTTTTTTAAATCATTAAAGCAGAGCTTATACAAAAATATTTTTTGTGCATGAGTGTCTCACAAAAGAAAATTTTAAATTAAAAAAAATCTTATTCTGATCCTATTTAAGAGTATTTACATTAGTGTTTAAAGCTTTTCTTAGTTAAATAATGGCTAATTATATGAGAATAAGTTTTTATTCACATTAAAATGTAAATCAAATACATAAATTATAGAAAGTATATGCAATGTTCTGTCACACATTTAATACTAAAAGTTATTGAATCACATGTATTTATTTAGCAAATTTTATCACAAATATAATACTGAGGAGTGATCTACCTCCTCGACATTTAATACTGAAAGTTATTGAATCACATGTATTTATTTAGCAAATTTTATCGCAAATATAATACTGAGGAGTGATCTACCTCCTCGCCGTGTACACTTCTAACATATTTCTATGGCTAAAAGATCTATTACTTCAGGCATGTGTTCTAACTCCATGGTCAGTTTGACATGGATGATCATCACATTATCCATTGTAATACCATTTGTAAGATTATTGTTTCCAAGTGATACTAAAAAGCAAAGGGAGACATCTTTTATTTTATTTATTTATTTTTTTGTGTGATCAATCATTTGCATTATAAGTTATTTAAAATTTGTTATTCTTTCTCCTTCTCATTAAGCAAAATAAAAAATTTTGATTAAACTTTTCTTGAAACACGAAGGATATTTCTTAGTAAATAAAACTAAACAGCATTTGAATTATTTAAGAAGAATATAACTAAAACTCTCTTATGTTTTTAATTCAAAACTGTTAAAACTCAGAAAAATACACTTGGAATTAACATACTTAATAGACATATGAATTAAACTAAATATATTTTGCTTTATGTAATGGCAAAATTAAAATGGAAGTCGATTGTTAGCCTGACAGCAATGAGCAATTCAAAGGTGTTTGAATAAGACATCACCGATAAATATTCACTATGATGACTATTAAGCTGTGTACATAGAAATATCTTTTTTTAAATTTTCTATTCTTAGAAAGTCTTTAAGCGGCGATTTGATTAAATTTGTTTATATTTTCATTGTTTATCTATTTCAATGAAACTATTTTTTTTTTTAAAGAAAGAAAGAGAGAGAAGCTATTATTAAATTGGAGTAATTATTATTAAATATAGATAGCTTTATCATGACATATTCTAATACAATAATTTTGATGTTTTCTAATTAAAAAATAAAAAAAATTTGATATTTAAAAAGGGAATCAGTGTTGCTTTTCCAAATATTTTATCAAAATGGTATTTTATAATGCTTTTACCCCTGTATGATTATGCATGCTACCTAAGTAGTGTTATAAACTATGCTAACACTTTAATGTGTGAACCTTTTCATTTAACAATTTCGTTGATGTATAAAGTAGCAAGAATAAAAGAAATTGAATAAATTTGCAAAACATACTGGTAAACTTGACATTTAGCGATAATCGATGTACTTTTATTTATTTCATTTAATGCCCAGGTCAGTTGCATTAGAAATCATCTTGATTGATACAGGTTCAATTCTAGCAAATAATATATAAGTCATCTCTGATAGAGTTAGCTATATAGGTAAGAAGAGTTAATTACTATTATAATAAGTTTTACATTATTTCACTGATATCAACAGGGTGCTCTACAAATGGGGAGCTGAAATTTGTAAGTAAAACAGACACTATATTCTTAGAAGAGCAAATAACAGGTATGCTTTTAGCATGTGATTTGCACATGCACGAGGCGTGCCTCTTACATGTAGTTTTTAAACAGTCACTCGTATATGTAAAACATTTGCATATAATGTTGGCTAATGAACTTGCTGCTAAGCCTCATGGTCCTGAGATAGAGTAGCGGATTCATAAATTATAGTTTTTAAAGAAATATTTATCACCCAATACAAGCTATAAGAAAAACTGCAAGAAATATTAGATTTTCACATGCTTATGTCAAAGCTGAGATAAGTTTTTACCTGAAATTATATGCTTTGAAATAAGATAAGTGGCAATGAATTAAAAAAAGAAAAAAATAACCTAACACATTATTTAAAAACAAGAAGAAGAAAAAAATAAAGCATTTACGCAGGATATTTATTATATATCTTTCTCAAACCTCTTCTTTATGTACTTCATGGATATTCAACTAATTATTTAAATAATAATTTCCGAAGAAAAATTATCATTTCAACATAATTGGGTTATAAAATATTATATAGCTTAAATTCCGAAAGCAAGAATAGAAATTATTTTACAATAAACCTTTAATCTTTAAATAAATTTCTTTACATTTTTGTTTTTTTTCCCCTTTATTTACAATTGATGCATTATACTGGCTGGAAAGCATACAAATCCTACACTAAATTCAATGTTGTTTAATAGACAGTTTAGGACAAACATGCATAATGACTAGTAAATTTTAAGAAAATTTATAGAAAACAAATCAATACAAACATATGCACCTTCATACTATGCTATCACCGTGTTGTGGAGTACCTTAAAGTCAGACTTAATTTTGAAAGAAGTCTTCATGAGTGTCCTTAAGGATTGATGCGGCTTAGAAGGGGCAATAGGCGGAAAGATACTTGATATTAAATAAGAAACAAGTTTCCTCACTAAAGCCCCACTGAGCCATTCTGCATCCTTTGAAGATCCAATTGAATAATATTTTTCATTTCATCATGTCTTGCTTTAAATAATTTCATCTGCTTCTTCACAATTTCTTTTGAATTGTTTTCTCCATACAAAGTTGCATCCTAAATTGAAAGGAAACAAGTGTGAGGGAGAATTATAAAACAGGCATTATACGTAATCTACTAAATAATGTCTGAAGTAAAAAATGAACAACTATTTCTTTTATGAATCATAACAAACATTATCTTTAAGGGGAGAGCCTACTAACCTAAAAATAAGAATTTTTTTTTTATAAATATCATCAAAATCTAACTAAAACATTTGAAAAAATTTGATACATAGAATAAATTAATTCTACTCTTAATAGACAAAATAATTAAATAATAATGTGTATTTGTGAAAATATCAGCAAAATCCTTATTGGAAGCTCTGCCACCCAGAAGTTCATTAATAAAAACAAATCAATTTTAATGTACATTAAAAAAATTTTGTTTATTATTTTGCTCTGTTTATGAAACAAGCATTATATTTTATCTACTTAATTAATATCTTGAGTAAAAAATCAAAAACTATTTTTAATATGAATCATAACATATTATCGTTAGAGAGAGCACGCTCAACCACATAATAAAAGACTACTTTCACAAATATTAACAAAACCTAATTAAAACATTTGAAAATATTTGGTATATATGTTTAGAATAAATTAATTCTACTCTTAATAAACAAAATAATGAGTATTTGTGAAAATAACATCTAAATCCTTATATTCGAAGCTCTGCCACCCAGAAGCTCAACCACACAATACAAGACTTCTTTCACAAATTTTATCAAAACCTGATTAAAACATTTTAAGAAGCTTAGTACATTTAAAGAAAATAACTAAGTCCACAGTTAAAAAACAAAAGAATTAAATAATAATGTGTGTTATTAAAAATATCAAAAAAATCCATTCACTCAAAGCTGCCACCCGGTAGTTTATGTACCAAAACAAAGCAATTTAAACACTGTAGCAAATTTTTTATCCCTATTTTGCCTTATTTTTTACACAGGCATTATGCTTAATTAATATCTAATGCAAAAAACCAGAACTGTTTCTTATATGAATCAAAACAAACATCTCTAAGGAGAGAGCACACTCTCACCCGCAGAACAAAAGACTTTTTTAAACAATTATCAAAACCTAACTAAATTATTTTAATAGATTTAAGACATTTCAAAAAATAAATAAATTCTACTGTTAATAAACAAAAGAATTAAATAATAATGTATAGTAGCAAAAATATCAGAAAAATCCATTCATTCAAAGCTCTGCCACCCAGAAGCAATTTAACAAAAACAAAGCAATTTAAACGCACTGAAACATTCTCTTTATCATTATTTGAACCTATCTATAATACAGGCATTATACTTAATTAAAATCTTTCGTAAAAAACAACAACTATTCCTAATTTGATTCAAAACAAACACTATTTTTAAGGAGATAGCACTCACCCACAGAACGTACGAATTTTTTTACACAATAATCAAAACCTTACTAAAATATATTATTATTATTGGGACATACATAAAAATAAATTAATTCTACTTTTAGTAGATATAAGAATAAAATAATAACGTGTATTCCTAAAAATGTCAGCAAGATATTAAAGTTTCAATTTTGCCACCCAGAAGATAATAATCATAAAACAAAGTTATTTCATCATATTTAAAAAAAAAATTGACAATTATTCTGACTTATTTATGAAGCAGACATCACAGTTAATCTAATTTACTAAGATCTAAACAAAAAACATCAACAATAATATATAGTACGTATCATAATAAACAACATCTGCAAAATGAAACAGAACTCACTCACCACCCATAAATATTTGAATTTTTTTCCTTTAAAGACTGTCACAATTTAGCCAAAACTTACTATACAGTTCATTAGAACTCTATTCTACACGAAAATCGACCTTTTATACTTCAAAAATTTAAGGAAAATATAAAATTTGCTACTTTATTACAAAATGACATCAAATTCCCATAGACTTACATTAGAGTGCTCGCCACCCAATTGATTGTAAACAAAGATCGTGACGTCACGCGCCCGTGCCCCATTATACCGAATTATGAACAGCGACAAATATATCAAAGCGAAGCGTTCTATTTACGTATCGAATATGTTGCCACATTTTTAATACAAAAGTTAAACTTTTCTCCACTTTAATAAATGTAAACTAATGCGAACTTTAGAATTAAATTATTAATTCCTTCGTATATTTTTGGTTTAAGTTGTCGAAAATTAATATTTCAATTGTGAGGTTCGCATTAGCAAACATTTATAAGAGTGGGGATTAGTGCAACAAACATTTGCAGGCTTGTAAGCTCAATTAAGGCTTACAAACCATTGTCAAGTAGGACAGGTTTGCCCAATACAGAGAAGGGCACGGCAAACAATTCATCCAGGGTTGCGGCGTGATTCCAACCCGCCTCCTCTATGCTCAACAGAGCGTTTGGAGGGAGATACCGTTCGGCCAGGTAGGCCCCCTAGTTTTACTTTGAGGAAATATTATTTCTGGTAGTAAAAACATCTAATTCGAATTCTTAAATTTTATTCAAAGTTACATTGCTCATCGTTAAATTTAAATAATTCAAAAATTGATAAAATATGCAAGTTTGTTAGAGTTGATTTGTAGGGTACCCTTTTTAATGCATTAGCGAGAGGGAAAATTTAAGCTCTTTTGATCCTTTATTCAAGGATACCTAATAGACTTAATAATTGCCTAATAAATTGTGAAAATCTATTAAAATAAATTAAAGTCTATAGTTTTAATTTTAAAATAATTAAGCTAAATAATATTTATGTACTTCATCAATCTCTAGAAAACGAAATTTATCTTTGACAAAGTATGGAAATCTCGTGTCTATAGTTCTGTTTTAATTCTATACTTTATACCCAACATAGTTTATTTTTTAGAAGTCTCAAATACACCGGAAGCAACTGAACCAGAAAGGATTACTTCAACAAATTGTGAGTATGCCTTCGGATATTTCTTTCTCTTCAAATTATAAATATCTGTTTCATTTTAAAATGAGCTATGTGTCACAAAATTGCATCTTCATTGTCGAAATATATAAACCATATTTTGAGCCTAAATTTTCAACTAATTGCGCTCACATTTTCCATATTAAATATTCACAATTGGATAAAGACTGTTATTTGCAAAAATATGCCATTGTATTCTAATTGGTAATACTTTTATATAAATTTCCCTTAAAACCCTTGATATGAAATGTACATATCAATTTGCAAATAGTTATATCTTTAGTTATATGAGAGACAGAGAAAGAGAGGTATGAAATAAAACTGTTGGAACTAATTGAAAATTATTGCAAAATTATTGCTTTAAAATTTAAAAAAATATTTTTTAAAGACCTAGTGAAATATGAGTAATGAAAGTAATTCTTGTATATTGCGAATACTTCGGGTAAGATGAGGTAATTTGACTTGATTTTTCCCTCAAAAAAATCACTTATAAAAAAAAATTCGTGCATCTATGACTTTTTTAAGAATGATACATTACACGTAACTAAGCAAATAATATCGCACCTTGGCAAGTGTCATATTTCTAAAATGCAGCATTTGAGACAAATCAACTTAATACGATAACCCTTATTCTGAATTCGACTCAGAACTGACACAACTGCCCTCAGCTGGATAAATTGCGAGTTAGAGATGTGACACTTTTTGAGCTTGAAGGAACACTTCAAACATATTTTTTATTGACATAACTTCAAAATTGCTGTTTATTTACTTGAGTCACTTTTTTTGCAAGGGTGCGATATCTTGATTAAATCTGACAGTTTTTGGGTCGAACAATTTAGTTTCAACACGCTTTCGAATATTAGATACTCGGTTTTACCCTACTTTTCCTTACATTTTTTTTAAAAAAATTATTTCTAAAATTCATTAAACACGTTGGCTACTTAATATTGAGATTTACAAATTTTAAGTTTTAGAGTGAGTTTTTTTTGTTAATGTTCATTTCTTCATATGTATTTTATTTAATTTATTTAATTTTTGTCTCTTATTATATCTGTTTTCTAGGAAGTTTTTACTTTATTGATTGTGATTGTGCTTTTAAGTTCTTCTGATCATAAATTTTTTAAAAATAATAAATTTCGGATGAAAAAGTTAAACATAATAAAAACATAAGGGATATTTTGAGAAAAATGTTATTAAAAATATATATTTAATTTCATATTTCGAGCCTCACCCCATTCTCAAAGAGCTGTCCCACTCTCAGGGTTTTTTCCTACCCTCAGAGTGTCATCGCAGCATCAGGGGATCGGATCGAGGTTGATTGCATTTTTAGGTTTTTGATTTGATGTTAGGTTTTATTCGAGTAATTTAACCGTTTCCATGATTTCAATCTCTTCGTACCAGCGTCATTCTCAGATTATGAAAGATTTCTTGCCTTGAATAAAAATAAAAAAAACGCGCATAAATCGAATAAATCATGAATTATGGAATGAATAAACTTTTGGTAACAATAATTTTGATAACAATAATTTTCAAGGCTTAGTTCAAGTATAAAATTAAGTAAAACTTGAATACTTATTAAAACTTAAAATTTGCAATTTTGCTTTTAAAAAAAATGGAAAACATTAAAACAGAAGCAACACTTATGTGTATTTCATTTTACTACCTTTATTATATAAGAAATTTAGAGATAAAGGAGTAAATTCAACTGCCTGTTCTAAATTGAAATTTATTACTAAGGATTGCTGCCTTTGTCTTGGAGGATAAGTTTTTTTGTCACTATTTCTCAACCAGTTGAAGCTGTCATGACTTTCAGATTGATAAAATTACAAGATTACATTTTCTCAAGAACAGAAAATATCTTATTCTAATTAAAGCATACAAAACTTTTATTTTGCTTCAAAATTACAATGAATGTATTTATTGAGAACCTTGATTACTAAATATTTTCAAATTGATCATTAATGTATGAAAATTTTTAAGACTACATTCAGCTAAAAATTAGCATATTATCTGATATAATTTAGCTATAATTAGGCCTTACTTTAAAAATTTAATGGCCAGGATGTTTTAAAGATATATTTTATCTATGGTAAAACTTAATAATACGTGCATTTTTATACAGTTTTACTTAGAAAATACAAAAACACGTGTTTTCGACAGCTGCAAATAACTAAGGATTACCAAGCAATGATCACAAAAGTATTGGAAACTTCGCCCAATTTCAATTGCAATTACATTGGAAGATAATTCGAGCAATAATTATGATAAGCAATCAGTTATTTTACATTGACTCTTAAAAAAATCAGAAAAACGTTAAAATTTTTTTAAAGATCTTTAAATCAAGGCTTTTATAAAAATGTTTTGTAATGTATGATAAGTAAGTAGGTTTATTGTTGTTCAGATTTAACTATTAAAAAGTTTTCTGTTTCAGCTCATGAATCAACTGAATCAACTATTCCCCCTAAAACGGATATTTCCTTAAAAACAACATACTCAAGTAAGCCTATCTTTTCTTATCTTTTTTGTGTCTACTGAAAATTTTTTGTCTGCTGTACTAATATCAAATCTGCTATAACCCCAAAACCAATTATACTTGGGCCCTGTAACTAAGACATAGGCTACAAAAAGCAATCATATCCCCATATACTAAAACTCTTTTAAAAATTTTAATTATTTTTCATTTCTGGAAAGCTGATAAAAAATGATTTTATTTGCCTTAGTTCAACATTAGCCATTGTAATAAATTAAACTGTAGACAATTCTGTTCAGGAATTTATTTCACTCCTTATAATATTTAACTATATCAACTCATCGTAAATCGAATTTGAAAGCTATGTCAATGAATTTGTATTTCTAAAGTTATCTGAAACCATGTGTTGTTTTGCTTATAATTGTGCTTTTAAAACACTTTTGTATAAAAATAAATAATTTAAAATAAATAGTGATTGAAATAAAGAAATATTATTTATGCAGTAAACGACAAAGGTTAATAGAAAAATGGTACTGAGTTTATAAATACCGTACAAAAATCCCTATGCTATTATTGACTCCGTTAAGCTTAATTAATTTTAGTTACGACTAATACAGGTATTATGGTAATGGATGTGATTTTTTATAAATATAATTATTTTTGCAACAGTCGTTTTAGGGTCCAACAAAAGAGCTATTTCCAGAGGAAATTGTTTGATTCTGGCGAATTTAAACTACCATGAGAAGGCCTAAATCAGCAGCATCATATTAAATGATACTTACCACAGCTAATGGTTATTTTGTTGAACTGAAAATTTTAAAATTTGATCAGACTGCGTAGGGACCTAGGGGGAGCTGTGAAACATTTCATTGTTAGTTCAAGTTTTATTTTAATTAAAGTGTGTGATTGAAAATGTCATTCTTTATACTATGTTTTCAAACAATTTTGTTTTTAATTAATTTTGCTTTTGTTACAATTTATGATTCAAGACATGTATCTCGCCTCTTTAATCAATTTTGTTTTTTAATTATAGCGTGTGATTAAGGACGTCATACTTTATCCCGCGGTTTCAAACTAATTGTTCTTAATGAGATCTCTTGATTGTGGTTGTCAATCTTTATCTTGCAGTTTCAATCAATTTTATCTTCAATTACAGCATGTGATTGTGGACTTCATTCTTTATCTTGCGATTTCAATCACGAAGGGAATAAAATTTGTTCCTGTGAGACTGGTTTTTCACAAATGACTGATGTCTGCGTTGGTAAGTTATGTAACTCTTAAATCATGTTTACAGTATGTGTGATTCACTTTGTCTAAAACCGGTATCTGTCAATGATATACACGTAATATTTTATTCGTGTACTCCTTTTAATTTTACACTCCTTTCAATTTATTCCTCAGAAAAATGTGAAGTTCAAGGGCATAGAATTTGATTTATAAAGAAAACTGATTTTTTGAAATTTGTCATAAAATTAATCTATTCATCATGACAATCATGAAAACATGCTTCAGCATAATTTACGTGTATTTTTGATGCATTCGATTATTATGCTAAATTACAAAAAAAAAAAAAAAAAAAAAAAAAATTCGAAAGGGAAGAAATGATTATAACATATGAGACAATAACTGGAAAAATAGTCATCTCTCTTACCCTTGTTAGGCTAAATAATGTGAATATGTGTTTATGTTGAAAACGGACGTAGTTAATTTGTCAGACTTATTTTTGATTTCCGTCTAATTTTAACACGTTAACACTATGCTGTCTGCATAGATTTTAGTGATAAGTTTACCATGTGACCGGTTCCGTGTAACTTGCTCTGCTTTGTAAAATAGTGTTTTCTAGTGGTAGCGAAATTTAAGTTACTTTTAGTTTAGTATTTTTCATTATAAGTAATTTTTTTCACCACTAAATATCAAAAATTATAAGTATGATATAAAATGCAACGTTTAAGCATCAAACTACTGGTTACTATATTAAAAAGTAGGCGTAACTATCTTTCTTTAACGAATTTTACTATATAATTTGCTACCACTTTGTTAAAACTATTCCAGAAAGCGGAGCAGTTGGCATCCCTGTAATCTATTGTCCCTTGACAAAAGGTCATATGAATATCAGGTTGCAACGCGCGACATCCATGTGTTGTCACCGGCCACTAACGTTTCGCTTGGACATGGCACCAACGTGTTGTCATGGGTAGTGATGTGCCAATCGATTCATTTAAATGAATCGATTCTTTAGAATCAATTCACTAAAATGAACGGTTATATGAATCGATTATTTGATTCTTTTTTAAATGGTCGTTATAATGGAAGTCTTTATAAAAGGTGGTCGTACAAATTAGTTTAGACTGTTTTAGTATTTGAATTAGTTGATCTAGGTCAGGGGCTCTCAATATTTTTCTGCCATGGAACTCTAAATAATTAACGTTCTTTCGGCGGAACACCTGATAAAAGTACAATCTCGTGTAGCCGCTGTAACCTTTCCACGGAACCATAGGGCTTTACGGAACACCAATTGGGGACTATTAATTTAGATCTTAGGCTCTAGGGTGCAGAAGCAGAATATTCCAGTTAAGTGATCAGCCGAATGTGGCTAAATAAAGTGCCAACGAGCTGAGCCCTTGCAATTCTTGACGGAACTCTAGGGTTCCATGGAACACCATCTGGGAACCACTCTTTTACATCTTACACTCTAGGGGGCAGAAGTTGAATGTTCTACTTGGGTGGCTATAAAAGTACTATCTCGTGTAACCGCTGTAACTTTTCCACGGAGCCATTGAGCTTTCCGGAACACCAATTGGGGACCATCAATTTAGATCTTGGGCTCTAGGGTGCAGAAGCAGAATATTCCAGTTAAGTGGTCAGTCGAATGTGGCTAAAAAAAGTACCAATTAGAGAAACCCTTGCAATTCTTGGCGGAACTCTAGGGTTCCATGGAACACCATTTGGGAACCACTCTTTTAGATCCTATACTCTAGGGGTCAGAAGTTGAATGTTCTACTTGGCTGGCTATAAAAGTACTATCTCGTGTAACCGCTGTAACTTTTCCACGGAACCATTGAGCTTTCCGGAACACCAAATGGGGACCATTAATCTAGATCTTGGGCTCTAGGGTTCAAAAGCAGAATGTTCCACTTGGGTGGTCCAGTTAAATGTGGCTATAAAAAGTACTAACTAGTGGAACCCCTGTAATTCTAAACGGAACCCAAGGGTTCCGCGAAACACCATTTAGGAACTGCTAATCTAGGCAACGCTAATAATTTTTTTGGAATTTTAATATTTTTATTTTTTTTAATATTTGTTTGATTCATCAATTTTATTAAAAAATAACTTTTTTTTAAAAAAAAATTGTTAATATAAAGACCAATAATGAATAATAAAGATATTCGTAAAAAAATAAAACGGTAAATTCACTTATAATAATGAAAAAAATTCAAATTGTATAACGTGAAACAAAATAAAAAAATAGTTAAATTGCGTTTTAAAACTTAAAAAATTAAAACCTGAAAAAGTGAGAGGATATGAATTGATATTCAATAAGTTTGTCTAAAAGTATTCCTACAAAAAAAAAAAGAAAAGGGGGAAAAAAAATAAATAAATGAAATAATTAAAAATATCCCTCCCCCCAGCAGTAAAAGAATATTTACTCTAAATACTCACATTTTTCGCAATAAACAGTTTTTCAATCATTAAAAAAATAAATATTTTTTTTTATCTTTTCGTTAAAAAAAAAAAAAAAAAATCAATTTTTTTTCTGAAAATTTTTAGTTACTTGCCCCTTTTCATAACCCCCATCCCTCTGAAGGCATCTTTTAATTTTAGAAAAAAAGATAATAGCGAAAAGAATCGATTCGTTTCTCAAAACAGTTCTTTTAATGTTAAAAGATATAAAACCGCTCAAATGAATCATTTAAACAGTTCAGTGAATCGAATGCAATGTTAAAGTATAGGAAAACGACTCAAAAGAACTGATTGGAAATCCAAATCAATTCTTTGAGCCGATATCAGTGTTAAGAGATACGAAACGACTCAAATGAATCGTTTAGAAGTTCAATTCAACTCTTTGAGCCGATTTCAATGTTAAGGGATAGGAAACAGTTCAAAAGAATCGATTCATTTGGCTTTATGATTCTTATAATGCTAAGAGATAGGCAAACAGTTCAGTGAGTCTTTTATTCGACTCAACTCATTTTCAACCAATCAGAGGATCGTTCATTTGATTCTCGACTCTTTTTCTCTCATTCAGTTCATTTTCAACCAATCAGACATTTGCATTCATACGTAAGTTCATTACCCAATCAGCGCAACGGTTTCATTTTCTATGGCTCTCGTTCCTGGGCATAGATTAAACGATAACATAAAACTCTGCTTTGCTTCATATTTACTGAAATTTATAAATTGAAAATTAACCGTACGAATGAAAAAATTCGCTCTTTAATATTTAAGGATTGAAAAGTAATATCTGAGCTTTACAGCATCAATATCTTTTTTATTTGAAAGTAAGAACCGAAACTGGAGAAGACAGCTTTTCAGTTGCTGTTGCCATTTTTAAATTGTTGTTTATCAATAGAATTTATTAATTTCGTAGATGAAAAGAAAAAAAAGAGAGTGATGCATACCTTTCACTGCATCAGAATGCAGTATGCATTGCATTAATAGCATTTTCAATTCCCTTCATCCTTCAAGTGAGTTCATTTTATTAATCACCTCCGGAAACCGGTTGTGCGCAAGCATTGACATCGGGGTCATTCTCATTGGATGCGATTTTTCCGCTTGCGAAAACTCTCACACATACGAGTAACTTATTGGCAAGTTGTTCGCATGTAAATATTTTCAACCAATCAGATTGTCATTCACATGATACTCGAGTGAGAATGTACCTGTGTCTATTCGACTGAGTTGGGATTTTAGCAAGCTCCAATTGTATAAACGAAATGCTGTATCAAATGCATATGCTGATGTTTAGTAAGTATAAGTACTAACTCTGAATAAGCTTATAAAAAGTAGAGTACAAAATATTGTCAAAAAAAAAAAAGAATCGATTCTTTTTCAAAAACGAACTTGATGAATCGATTCACAAGAAAGAGTTGATTAAAATATCGATTCGTTCGTTTTTCGCACATCACTAGTCACGGGCAGCTAACGTTTGGTTTTCACGTGACAACACGTTGGTGTCACCGGACATGAAACTGTTAATTTTTACAGAGATGCCAACTGCTCCGGATTCGACAAAATATTTTAAAAAACGGTAGAGAAGTACGAACTAAAATTTGCAGACTGGCGGTTAATTTTGCCAACTTTTTAACAGGCTCCATACGGGCTTACCGAAACAAAGTGGCATATCGCAAAAGCCTTTGAATTATTTAGAAAATTTGAATTTATTAATGAGTAAAAATCATATAAATTGAATTTATTAAAATAAGAATAATTCATTGAAAGACTACCACTCGAAAATATTTATTTGTTGTCTGTAGCAAGTTGTCATCCCCTATTCATCTATGTTAATTATCTGAGTCCCAGCCCCGTGAATAGGCTCTAGCTCATTCATTTGATTGAAATACAGTTAAAATTGACGAAGCATAAGTTAGATGAGAGGGAGGTGAATATAAACACGACTTGTGGAAAAAAAATCAAAAACTAATTAAAATAATTATGAGTTCTACCTTTTAGGGTTTTTTTTTCTTGAGCATGAGTTCGCAATTTTGCTTATAGTGTAAATATGTATTCTTTATTTTAAAATAAGCAGTGGTGAATTATGTCTAATTATTAAATTGCCGCCATCCACAAACAAAACTGCTAACAAAATAATTTGGCTACCAGTTATAATTTTTTACCCTGATTATTTCCACCCTGAGAACTCACCCGTCTCCAAAAGGTTGAGTGATTAAAAAATTTCAAAAATCTAATTTTTATGTGCAAGAACTCCTGAGTTGGAAGCTCTAAGTAAATAATTAACTTATAATTATTTTTTTATTATGTCTCTTGATAAAATAGAAGCAACTTTTCTTGACGAGGTATTCTGTACTTCGCAGAGCAAGTTTTACTCTTTTTATAGATATTAATAAATAATAAAAACTAAAAGTAAATAATAATTAAAAATTAAAAATCCATTAATAATTAAAATAAATATTTAATACATAATAAAAACTAAATAAAAAATTTATATTAATAAGTTTGAAAATATTCTCAATATAATTTTGAACGATTTGATAAAAAAAAAACTCTTTTAATAGCAGTAATGTTTAATAGCGACCAAAAATAAATACAGAATAAAGACTTTCTAAAGACAGAATAAAAATAGTTTGCCAAGCAAATACTAAAAATTTTCAAGTTTCCTGCACGCTTTTTGTAGCTTTCTGTGATAGCTTTTCTTAAGCTTCCAGTAACGTATCATAATTGCGTAAAAATGTAACAAAAACGCAGCTTTTAATTGTTCTGAACAGATTGCTATTGTGGTGAGAAATCTGTAAACTGTTCTTTTGGAAGAAACTTGGAAAAGAAATGCTGGTGCAATAAAGGTTATGGCCAAATGCATGGAGCTTGTAAAAGTAAGCTCTGTTTTTATAAATATTTATTGCTAAAATTTATTGTTTTGCCATGTTTTTTGTAAAGAAATAATATTATTTACAGAGTAATATAACAATATTTTTTTATATATTCTGTAACACTGAAAAAATATTTTTTTTAAATATATATTTGCAGTACCAATAAAGTATTTATTGTAAAACTGGTACGAGTCACTTTTTTTGACGCTGTTATTAAAGGCGAAAAAAAGTAATTGTAAAATAAACTCATTTGTAATCAATATCACATAAACTATATTTTTTAATTTCAGTTTTCAACTATTAGAACTAATTATTAGTGTATTAATTTGTATTTTAGAAGGTCAGAAATTCTTGCAGAAAACTAAAAATGTAATAACATATGTGTGTTAGCAAGATAGTACTTCATCAGGGGACACACAGCCTGTCAACACACCTTTCTATCGTCAGTGGTAATACCAAAAACTGACTGTGTTCCGAGACCCGATAATGGATAAACAAAATAAGAACAAACAATTCGAAAATTTGAAATGCAAATGCAATGAAAAATTAATGACACACATACACAATTAAAAAGTACACATTAAGACATAATAATAAAACTCCGACATATAAGATTATTATTAGTAGTATTTTTTAGTAGTCTCACAATAAGACGATCGTATAAAAATATCAGTAGTGTCCTTTTTGTTTCTTACGAAAGCCGTGTAATGATGAAGCACGTGAAATATTTTTTTTTCTATTTTTTTTTCATTTATGCTCAACCACAAATTTTTTAATGATTTAAAACTTACCTTTCTGAGGAAAGTGCTGGTACCTGTACATTATGTAATAGTATGTTTTTATAGGTTTACCTTCAATAAAGCTTGAAAATACTTAGTGTTTTCACTTCAAATACAAACATAAACAAAATAATAATTATTATAAAATGAATGCTACGCGAATAAACTGTGCTACCACTTTTTACTTTTTAAAGTGAAAAAATAGCAAAAGTCCCATTTGTAAGGACGGTAGGCATAAATAGGTCAACTGAAAGCCTCCACGTGGTTTCCTGTAGGTAGTCCAATCATACCACTATGAAGGTAAACAAGCTAACGGAAGAGCTATCTAAATATATATTTCTCTTACACGGCGACAAAAAAAACCTTCATTACAACTTCCCGAATGGCAACGCTAGAAAATCGACCAATGATTGCCGCTAAAAATGTCACATGCCAAATCTAGCTGAGATGGCTCAACATATAGCGCTTTTAAAAACGAAAACTAAAATAACCAGAGAGAGCATAAGCTAGGCAGAAGTGAGTAGTCTTTCCCGATAGATCTCTATTTTAGTATTTTGTCGAAAACGCTTTTTTTTCACGAATTTATATATTACGAATTTATTTGACGATTTTTGATTTACATCACATATTTATTTGTTTTACTAGAATTTTTTTTTTATGCAGGTTTTTCCATTGCAATTCACTTATTTCAATTTTTAATAGACGTAATTATAGCCAAAATTTTACCCTTTTTAAAGAGATATCAGTTTCAGAAATTTTATCTTAAGATTTTATACTATAGCACATTTCTAATAGGTTTAACGAATTGCATGTCATTTGGCTTCAAATTTATTTTAATGACTTAGTATTTGCTGAAAAGATGTAATTTTTTTTTAAAAAAAAGTTGTTATATGTATTTGAATGATTACAAATACACAAAATTCTAAGAACTTAAAACAATGTACCTAATTTAATAGCAAGCGTAGCGAGCTTGGTTTTTCAAAGGAAACCATATAAGAATGCGTAGCAATTTTCAGGGGTTGGCGAGCGTTAGCGAGCAGAGGGCACAGCCCACTAGTTTTTTATAAAATCTAATGAAAATAAGAAAGTGATAGAAAATACATGTCTAAAAATTTGTTTAATTTATTGAATATGATTGCTTTGTATTATATAAGTTTTTCTCAATTACTTTAAAAAAAATAATTCCCATTAAGTTTTACGTTTACGTAAATATATCCTACCCCCTTCTTCACTAATTTCTTTTTATCCTAACTTAGGTGACGGAGCAGATAGCCCATCTGGCTACGTACTCCGTATCAAATGTTTAAATCGGTACTTTTAAAACAGAGTTTGGTTTTTAGATAGTCTGATCAGACTATACTTATAAAACACCCAGTGAAGAATTTTTTATGTAGGATATGATGGTCAAAACCAGCCATTTACTTTTTTGAAAGTCTCACTAAAAATTTGAACTACCTTTGCAGCTTCGAAATCAATGAGCTACATAGAAAAGCCTTACATAGACAAATATAGAGAGATAATGCATTAAGCAATTTTATTTAGTTTGAATTTATTTGGGATAGTGAAAAAGTTATCTATTGGTGTTATCAGGTTAAAAAGTGATAGCGAAATATGCATATTTTCAGAAAATACCTTGCCGAGTGCGAGTGGTAGTATAGTTAAAGTATTAATATTTTAATCAATTTGAAATATAAGAATTACGTCCACCATCTCTTATATAACGTTTTAGAATAGGAACCAGTTTTTTTTTTTGGTGAATTTAAACAAGCAATTAATCTTACTTAATTGCAGTGTGAGGATTTCAAGTGTAATATCAGTTTTGTCCTGAAATATGAATATTTTTTTAAGAATATTCTTTTTAGTTTAGTTTATCTTTTACTTGAATGTAAAAGTTTATAAAGAAAGTATAGATTTATATATACATATAAATCTTGTCTGCTGTGCTAAATACGAGAAATAGGAAGAAAATAACGCTGCGGTGAAAATAGTGTTAAATACAAGACAAATATGACTTTAACTTATCGCTTCACAATCAGGAATGTATTATCAGATAAGTGAGGAAACTTGGTTGAATTTTAAAAATTTCTTGTTAGGAATATACAGTTTTAAATTGCATAAAAATTGTATCTTGTTTAGAGAAACTGACTGTAGAGTCAGAATCTATGATGCGTAAGCGTTAAAAATTCTTACGCAATAGAAGAAAGTGCTCCAAAGTATTATTTAAATAAAATAAAAGGGCGAATGCTCAGTGCTGGTAGCGATGAAGAGATTACGTGAGCGATAAACATTCAGGTGATATTTCTTCAAGTGTTATCAACCTAAAAAAGTGGAATTCACATAAACTCTAACCAGAATTTAAAACCAGAATTCATAAAATTTTGTAACCGGAAACTAAATAAATAAAATTAAAATTATTAAATAAAACTATAACTAAATAAAACTATTTTTTTATCAGAAACATGCAGCTATGATGTAGATTGTCAAAATGGTGGTATCTGTAAACATAATAGCAGTGATGGTTTTTGCGAATGTCATGCGGATTACAGTGGAGACAGATGTGAAGTCAACAATGTTTGTAGGCATTTAGACCACATTTGTGGTGAACATGGCGGCATATGTGTGATACACGATGGATTACCTCAGTGTGAGTGTCCTCCTGATAAAGAATACCAAGAAGGGGTTTGTAAAAGTAAGAAAAAATATTTTTCGTAATGCAAGTTTTCTATATTAGAATTTAGTGCTTAATCGAAAATATTTTTTATGTACTATAAAAATGTATGCATGACGAACTTACTTAGTTTTAAAAGTAGTTATATATTTAAACCTAACTAAAATTAACTAGCTATTGCATCTGATTTCAAAATCAAACTATCAGGCTTCAATTCAATTGAAATAGTTATTGTTTTAAAACTATCTTTAAATACTGGTTTAGTTTATTACGAATAACATTGTTAAATATGAAATTTAGCTTTTTATTAATTGTTAGTTTGCAATCACATATCATCATATTTTGATAAATACAGTGACGAAAATCAACCAACGGAGCATGGCGTTTGGTAGGTGTTGATTCATCATCAACACCCACAAAATATTTATAATAATTTCTATTTCTTTAAACGGATTGATACATCAATACTAAGAGAAACATTTAATTTAAATTTTCAATTGCAGAATCAATTGAAAAAAAAACAGGTTTCTCATTCAACGAGGCTTAAATTTAAACTTAATAAACTGTTGGTAATTAAATATTCTACCCTTTAAATAATTTTAAAATCAGAAAATTATGTTTAGTTGAACTAAAATTATAGTACAAGTGATTAACTACTCAGAGTTAGGATGCAAAGATATTGGAAAATCGGTATACTAAGTTGGAATCTCTGCTATAATCTTCTTATTCAGGGTGTCATACTGAGACTGTATGGCATTTCTAGGAAACTTATTAACACAGCTTCACCGCTATGCACAATTCATTGACATAAGTTAATAGAAAGTAATGAAGCACTACTTCATCGGCAACCAATGAACACACGTATTTCAGTGAACGCAGTTTCAATGCATTTCATTGGCACGAAATATTAGTAAGTGATAATGCGCCAATCAATGAGCAAACATTGAGCAGACGTTTTCGATTGTTCAAAAATAATTGAGGGTCCTGGATGGTCTACCAAGTTATGCAATTAAATAAGGGCCAGACACTGCAAGAAACATGCGGTCAGTAAACATTGGCAACTCTGGTAGAAAAAAAAACTGCTTTAATTCGTTTGAAACATCACATACAGAGTTTGTATGGAGATTCGGGGATCCTCAGTCAATATAGCTTCAATTAAATGCTAAAGTTTATTGACCGGAGTTATTAGTAAGAGATGGGATGACAATCATTCAACAACCATTAACCACACGTTTTCTATTATTCAGAAGAAAGTGTCGGTCATGGCAACAGTCAAATATATTCTGGATTAAGGAAAGTCAGGACAGTGCAGGCAAGATGCTGTAGTTTATTTTCCTGCTTAAAAACATAGTTGGTGAGATCTGGAAGATAGGCCGGAGCAGCTGGTCATAACACGTTTGTAATGTAAGGGTTACAATGAATGTGCTAAGAACGCAAAAAAAAAAAGAAGTGGTCGACACATTTATCATTTGTGCTGGAGATGAGAGAAGGCAAAGTTGGCAGCATATGTTTCTTACAATTACGCATATCAGAATTGGGATGTGGTTGTGTGAACCCTTGTGAATATTCTGATAAAGTGTCTATTATCTCAGCAGTTCACCGATACTACCGAGCCTTCTTGCCTCGCCAAACACTCCATAGAGCAGAAGTGGCGTCTTCGAATCCTGCCACATCAATGGTTTTATAAATTCGGCAAAAAAATGATAAAAAATTTCTTAACTTTTACATATTAACAGGCTATAAAAAAATTGCCTATATCAATATCTCGCATAAGCTCTTCAATATAAATAGATTGCTACGGCATGGAAATAATTTTAAGCAAATGTTAGAAAAATATTATGGAACTTTTTGAAACTTCATTGGTTCTAATTTCACTAAAAATGTTATAAGAAAACAGTTCTAAACTTTAGATTGTTTCTCATAATATAAAAATATTTTCTGTTTTATAGGAGATAAAAGATTTTGTTTTCCCTAGATTTTCAGTAATTTTTAATTGTTTTAAACCATGGCAACCCTTACATAATGAAGGATTTTTAGCTTATGGTTCATATCTATAAAGTAATAGCATTTTAGGACATGCTTATGTATTTTGAATAAAGTTAATTTTATTCATATATTTTTTTCCAGCAATTTGTGATGCATCAAAATGTATTCATGGACAATGTGAAATCTTTGGCCACTCTTATAAATGCAGGTAAAATTTAAATTTATACCCATTTTAATTGCCCCTCTTCTTCTATTCTAGTTTTCCTGGCTTATTTTGGTTCAATTTAATGTTTTTAGTTTCAAAATTTAGTTTTAAATTTATTTTTATAAAATTAAATTTAGATTACATTTATTCAAAAAATCATTTATTATATACATTTTAATTGCCCAAATAAACTTTTCTTATTTTCCAGCCAATGAATAATTGAAGTGTCTGAGTTCCAGAAATAGCTGGAAAGCTAAAGTTAAACATTTTTAATATTTTCGAGACACAAATTAGAAATCGCATTTACATTTCCTATGAGATACAACGGATACGGAATTTTAAAACCATCGTTTAACAGCCGACAAAATTATGGACTTACGACTATTACTGTTCATTTCCTTACCCTTGTAATTTTGAACCCAATATAGAGGACAAGGGAACTCCAGGATCAAGTATTGGGAGAAATTTGCTTTCGTGCAATGCTTTTGTTGATGGCACTTACCCGCATTTGCATTACATGGAGAGGATAACCACGAAAACCTACCACGGTAACTAGATGGCAAGAGGACTCTAACCCAGTGTCCGTCCAACACCAAGGATATTTTACGTCAGCGCTGTGGTCGGTGAGAGCCGGATGCGGAATTCGTATCGACCAGCCAAAGCTGGGATTCGAACACGGTTCACTTTATTGACCTTTTCCAGATTTCGTGCAGATAATCGCCCGATCTCTAGGAGAGGTTTTGATGGCCTTTCCTGGAGTTTTCACTGCATTTCAAATGCCATGATAGAACGGAAGAAAAGTAGTTCATTGTATAAACTGTTGAATGAATCACATGTAGCGGTATCAAAATTAATTTTAAATTAAATATATTAAACAAAGAAACAAACATTTAAATATAAAATTCATTAACAACCGAAATTTTTTTCGCAATGCGTCGAAAATTAGCAGCCTTGTGTAAATAATCAAAATATTTTGATTTCAATCTAATACGATGAGATTTCATTTTTTTAATTGCATAATACCTAGTTTTAAGGACAAATGTTCTATCATCTTTGAGGTAAAAGTATTTCTCACCCATCTGCAGAAAAAGGGTTAAACTATACTTTATTAATGAGCTGATCAACTAAGATGACACTGGGCAACAACTACCTTATCCATTATAACCCAATTTGGGTGTGGAAATTTCAAATCCAAAAATAGTTTTGTTTCCAGAAGCTATTTTTTTTTAATTTTATTTTTAATTTATTTAAATTTTGATTTCTCAGGAACTATTTGACCAATTTTGCCAAAAGTATTTTGCCGTGTAAAAATACTTTGTTTAATATGATATAAGAGGTCAATTCAAAATTTTTTCGACCAGTAAAAATAAAATAATAAAAACATAATAAATACTCACAAAGACTTATCTTTTGCCTGGAATTATTTGTGACTAAACAAATTTTATAAGCTTGTGCAAAAATGTTTCAATTCGGTGAAATATGCAGAAAGTAAAATTAACATTAAAGGGTCCAAACGTTGGAGCGTTCTCCTGACCAAATTGTATGGACTATATTTCCCAAATTGCAGCTACCCCATATATTTTGGGGGTGAGAAACTCGAATCCGTCAGGAAAAAGGTATATTTATTCAGAGAAAGTACGTTTTTGTGTCTGATTTCGTAACTTAAAATATCGTCTGCACTCATTACTTAGTATATATTTGTGGTCACCCCCTCAAACCATTAAGATAGAGTCCTAGAAAGGTATGTTCGACCATTAGATCAAAAGTTATTAAAGGTTGGTCCATTTTTTTTTTGCGTACTGTACAATGCTATACAGAATGAAGGGGAGAGTGGGGTCAATTGTAATATTTTTTACTTAACTGTTTTTAACTAACAAAAAATCCAATATATTATTAGTATTAATTGACAGACGAGTAAAGTAGACTATCCTCTACTAGAAAAAAAAAACCTTATTTTCAATGTTATTATATTAGTTATTAACAATTTTTGACAGTCGTGCACTTGTTACAATTGTCCCCACTTACGGGGTCAATTGTAATAGTTCATAAATTCAACTAAAACATAGTTAATTATATATATTATCAGAGTTGTGATATATTTTTTATTGATCAAAATAGTAGTGATATTTTAGGAGTAGAAATAATAATGAGCAGAGACCTAAAGGGTTAAACCTTTAACTTTAAGGGGTTAAAAACTTTAATTTATGCTGTGAAAGGTGACAAATAAAATAATGCTCATGCAACATAATATAAATAATATAGGAAACTATTGTTGGTTCTAAAAGAGTCAAGTAATGGTTTGTAAACATAAGATTATTTATTTTCAGCTGTTACAATCTTCCCTTTACCTATTGTTACAATCGTCCCCAAGACGCCATTTCAGTTTCATTTGTTAAAAACAATGCTAGTTAATTAACAAAACTAATTTTTTTATTGAAATGTTAATTAAGGTGTCCACTCACATATTCGGTTAATAATTTTTATTTGTTTAAACAAAATTGCTTTGTTACAATATAATATTCTAATACCAAAAATGTGCTTACGTGGCGTGAAAATATCTTTTGTGATGTAACTCTTTCAAAAGTACATAAAAATGGTTGCCAGAAGGGGTGTATATGTAGATTTATTAAATACACCTTATGCGCCACCTAGGAACCAAATCTAGAACCCGACACTCGAAATTTTTGTCTGTTACAATCGTACCCTGTTACCATTGACCCCACTCTCCCCTATAGGTTTATACAATTGTCTATTTTTGAAAACGAAACTGAAGGCAAAAATATTATGACTGTAACGCATCGCATCATAAACTAAAATTTACTATCGCCTTCGTCGTACCTCTCCCTAAACAGCGGAAAAGTGGGGACACTTAATAATTACTGGAGGTAATTTCAAAAAAAATTCTGGTTAGTGATGTATTATTAATTAATTAGCGAAAAAAATTGTAGCTTGTGGAGAGAAACCGGTTACAGGTTTAATATCAGAGACTCAAAAGCATCTAACATCTGTTCAAAAATATCATGCAACAGAAAAGAAAAATGTTATCCAATGTTGCTGTTATAACTATGCTTTTTACTGTAAATATGATCTCTATGATTTTTCCTAAATATGATCTTTGTCGTTGCAGGTGTTTTGCTGACTATACTGGAAAACATTGTGATAAAAAATCATTGGAAGAATCACGTGGTAAGTTTAATCCGAGAATTAGTAGAAATCAGAAGAGCTGCGAAGCTTTTTCTTTGCATCCTTCGACTATATGTGAAAAATCCATTGCAGAAAGCAGCACTTTCTATCTAAATCCCTTCCTTAGTTCCTTTTAGCGAAAAGATAGACTAGATGTAAATTAAGTAATATGTTACTTGGAGTCATCAAACATGTTTTTTGGCTGCTTATTACACTTTTTATTGCGATTTGTTCGTTATTGTAGATTTTAAGACCGAGCTCAAAGTTTACGATAAGTACTTTATCTTACGTTTTTATAGTTTAATTTTTCTATATATAAAAAATCAATTACTTACATTTACAAAAAATTGCTTATTGCATTGGTATGTTAAAATTTACCAAGAATAAATTTATTGCACATTGAGTTGCCAGGACATTCTGATTAGTTGGGTATTGGGACCATGTCCAAGAAGTCGTGAGTTCGATCACCGCCGGGTGAAGATTCCCCATGGATAATATGGTGAATGGTGCACGCTAAATCTGTAAGGGTCACAAAGACCTCAAAATTCACATAACGAATACCTATTGGAGTTCGGGATCGGGATAGATCATGTGCTGGTTGAGATTAAAATTACGATCTGCGAAAGTATGAATGGTGAGTGAATGTGTCCTCTCTATAAAACGGACTGTGATAAATGTGTGTGGCTAAAATTTAATTCTTGGTCATAAATGGCACCCATCTTGCTGAAAGGTCATACGTCAACAACTAACATATTAAAATTATGAAGATTATTTTTTTAAAAAACATTATAGAATTACTCTTGAATAATTATTCAGTTAAATTGAACCCGAGCCGAATCGAATCGAGCGCTAAATTTGTATAATAATTATTGAGGTACTTTTTTCCGGTAAGTTTTTACCGGTCATTCATCCTAGTTTCTTCTTCCAATGCTTTTCTTCAGTAGAATTTTTTTTTGGCGTTAACTTCTACCTGTGGTCTACGGGACGTTTTTTTATGGACTGTGTTACCACTTAAAAAAATATTGCAACCGTTTAATAAATTTAGATGCTCACTGAGATTATAGCAACCTATTACACCTTTAATATGTTGCTATATCAGTAAATCGATATTTCTAAAATGTATGGCTTAATTTTACGCTGTCATTTTATTTATTTTTTCTTATATCATAGGAGTATTTTTAGCAAGCATAAAAATATAAAATTAATCAGCTTGCAAGTAATATTTACTACTTTTTAAAGCTCTATTTATTACCGCTTGAATACTTGAAAATATAAATTTAATGCTTAATTGTGTATAACCAATTAAGAATGTAGTTTCATAGTATATTCTGAACCAATTGTGTATTTATAACAGAGTAAGCTTACAGAGTAGTCCTCTGTTATTCATTTTTAGCATAGTTCTGTAAAAATTCAAAATGCATAGAAAATTGCAAAAAGTGACAAATCTTATCAAGTTTCTGGCAACTTATTTTTTTTTAAAATTCGGTCTAATTTCCTTTGCATTTTTGTTTAATGGAATGGGTTCTTCATAAGCAAAATTTTTAGGAAGACCTAACAATATATTTAAGCCAATAAAAATACCTTCGATTTATCGTTATAAATTATAAACAAAAAATGAGTTTTTATCATTTTTACAAACAAATACTCAAGCGTGTTGCCCGTTAACGGTTAAAGTCTTCTCCACAACAAGATACCCTGCCAGTAGTAACTTTTTCCTAAAAATGTGTTCATAACAAATGATCACAATGGGAAACTTTATTTATTTTTGACTGCGCAGACGAAGTCCTATTTTTACTCTACTAATAATATTTACTTATTATTTTTATACTTTTGTTTCTCTGTTTCAGATAACGAGCTGATCGTAACTATATTTGCTATCACCATATCAATGACTGCAGTAACTATGTTCGGAATAGTTTGTTGGCGGACTTTAATAAGGTAATGGTTATATTTATTAATATATCTCGAAAGTACAAATTCCTCCAGAATAAAATGTTTTTCTATGTTCATCGCGTGTTTGGAATTTATTTTAGAACTTAATGACATGTAATACTAATTTGAAATAATGGAATCGACAACAAAAGACAATCTCGAAAATGAATTTTTTTCTAAATTTTAATTTTATTTTACTTTTTTCTCTTCATTTTCATGCATTGTCATCCAATTCTTAACTATGCGCCAAATTTAAAGTTTGTGGCCAGTCGGGAAGTTAGTTTAAAATCGATTGCAAAATTCCACCCGGACAGACATACACGAAGGCAAGTTTATATAAACGTGGTAATAAAATGACAACGGTCTCTTGCCTCGACTTCCCCAGGGAATCAAACCCCGAGGTACACAGGAGATATTCTGGCCAATTTTGAAATAAAGGAGAAATTATCATAGCATATGCAGTTATTTGCCAAATCTTTTGGAAAGTACCCATAGGAAGAATGCAGTCGCTGGAATTTATTTTATATTGTCCTCCAATAGTTCAAAGTTTTTTTTTTTGTAATTACATTTATCACATTTGAGTGCGTCCTTGAAGAATGTGGCACTTTGCTGCGCGATATACTCGTTAATGCTGGCACCTTTGAAGTTTTTTCTCAAGACTTCTGTTCTTAAAAATCTGGTGGCTCCAATGATCTTCCTGAGGAATTCATTTTGTATGATATTTATTTTGTACTTTATAAAATTAATTCACGCTAGCCTGCCAACTTTTGATCTTATCGAGAATGACTTTTCCAAGTGGTAGTAAAATAATAAATAAACTACGGTCAGAGGTTGGGAAAATTACATTGTTTTCGAAGTTTACTGCTACTACTTTGTTACAAATGTAGTTTACGACAACTCCTTTTTTTGTGTAGAGACTGCAACTTATTTTTTATAATGTAGTCACTACTTCTATTTCTTATTGGAGATGAACTTTGCTGGAGTACTAAAATCACATCGATATTTTAAATAGTTTTGAAAAAGAAATTAGCTTGCATTATACATGAGAGAATAATTAATTCTAGGTGCGTCAATGGTTTTGTTAATTTGGTCTGCTTTGATAAGGACGTTTTACAGAAAAGCTAAATATTAATTTTCAAAAACCTGTCATGCGTTACTTCTCTGCATAACCAGCTCCCTACGCTTATAGCCCTGCGGAACACCGAATTTTTAGCTTTTTACCCAACCCAGTAACGATTAAACAGTCAGGTAAAAATACAGTGGCAAATAAACGCACATGCGGCTGTCTCTCTCCCAGTATATATATATATATATAAGAAGAGAATGGAATGATAACACATATCCAATCAAAATTGAGAACGCATGTGTGTGTAAAAGGTAATAATTTCTAATAATGCTGCCTGCAGAAGCGTTACAACGAAACTTATCAGCTAAATCTTGTTGCGATTTCTATTTTGTATTGAATGTGTGAAATATGTAGATTCCTCTATTATCAGAGTTTACTTTATAATACTCATATCTTTGTTATATAAAATGAATCACCGTGAATATCTTAGGCATGAATATCTTTTACTTACTTTTAATTGTTTTTTACTTACTTTCAAAAAACTGCTCAACCAGAAATATTAATTAACCGTTCATATCTATATTATATAAAACGCTAATACGTACGTATGTATGTATGTATCAATAAAACCGATGATATTTCTTTTCTCGTGCTGGCAACAGTTTTCATTTTTAATTGATTGGATTCGGTGCGCAAGAGCACGTAGTGAGCAACCAGATAACAATAACCAGAGTGAGCATTATCAGGTTGTTCAATTCAGATTCATGCACTAAAAACATGACAATATTTAATTTAAACTCAATTGGGTATAATATAGCCTACGTCACAGGTTGTGTTGTTCCTACTAAATTTAACCCATGAACGACATTTTCTGCGAGCCTAACTTCAAGCCACAAATAAACAAACGAAGTGTTCGATCGTTTAAATAGCTGCTCGCCAGATTTTATTGCATTATAAAGAAAAGTTATTGAAACTAAATACAACTAAATAAACAACAACAACTAAAACAAATAACAACAACTACTAATAACAATAACTAAATAAACAACAACTAAATTCCATTCGTTTAGCATTGCGTCATATGTTGTTCCTACTAAATCGAAGTAGTTGTGTTTTTTTCATATTATACCCAATTAGGAATTAATTAATTAATTGAAGTGAGAATGCTTTAAAAGGCCGCTGTTGATTGATATTTTTCTACTGGGAGCTACCTAAACATCTAAAAAACGTTTAAGTGTTTGTATTGAATGCATTGAATTTTTTTATATTTCGCGCTTATTTATGCATTGGATTTTCACGCTTTAAAATGCAGAATATTAGTGAAGCAATATTTGATAATTTATTTTGCTAATATGTTTCCTATTTAGCTAATGTTTTGATTTTTTCACCATGTACAATCTAAATAGCTAATATACTTTTTTAAAAGCCAATAAGAACATTGGTAGAATTCTTCTACATAAGTACAATACTATGTCTTTGATGATAAAATACTATGTCTTTGATGATAATATATTATGTCTTTGTGCTAAAACATTGTGTTAATTGGCGAGCGCAGCGAGCCATGGTTCACGGCGTGAACCACATAGGATTGCGTAGCAATCCTCGGGGGTTGGCGAGCAGGGGGCGGAGCCTCCTAGTTTTAGATATTACTTAAATAATGCATAAAAGAGCAAATCATTGGTTTAGAAAATAGTGTGAAAAGAAAGATCAATGAAAAATGTACATAACTAGGTTTTGTTAATATTCAGAGCTTTATTGTAATTAATTTTAATTTTATTGTTTTCACCTTATTTTTTTCGGTTAAAATATACTTGAGGGTGCCCCTTGGCGAAATTGGCGACTCATGTTTGGCGCCATTCTTGTTTGCGTAGAACACTGTGGTAACCGGAATGGCGGCCAAAACTTTATAAAATTGTAATGAACCCACTATAAGCAAAATTAATTAACACAATAAAATTAATTTTGAATCGAAGCAAAAATTAATAGAGTAAGCACAAGAAGAAAAGGAAAAAAACAACAACTCACCTCTTCATTAAGCTTGAATATCCTCAGATTTAGGTGCACAGAATTTTCTAATAGCAGTTAGATACTATATAAATTTATCATGAATAGAATCTGTGAACCTCCATCACCACATAAGTTCGGTGAAATGCGAATCGAAAATGGCGTCTATGGTACAGCCTGGTGGTGACATTTTTTTATAGGGTCCCGTTTTATGACTGCCCACATACCTTCGATCTTATTGACCATAAGCAAAAGTAACCTCACCAGTCGGTATCCAACGTAGAACTGACGGACTTCTGAAATTACACATACTGTTGAACATTTAAAAATAAAGCTGAAATCTAAACCTATTAGAATCACGATTAGGTTTCAACGTGGCGAGAATCAAGGGGCATCCTCAAATATAGTCTACCCATTTTTTCATAACAATTCTGACAAAAATGTTTATTGATTATTGATAACATAATAATAATTTCATTTTATATTTTTTTTATTAGTATTCAGTATGACGAAAAAATTGAATTGCTTAATTTAATTTGTCGAATTTCAGTTACATATGGAAACTAAAATATTTTGTCAGTTACCAGTATTGAACTTAATTGGGCAATTACTTGCAATGGTATTTGCTTTTGAAATATTACTTAGCTTCAACTTATTAATATTACATATTTTAATTTGTTTGCCATATTGTAACGTTTTTTTTCAATTTTTTTTCAATTGTTAAAATTTTAATTGTTTTCAGTTTAAAATTTAAATTCCTGGGGGGGGGGTAGAGATGAAGCACCATATAGGGAGCGTCCGGCATCCTATAAGATCAACAATGATTTGAGTTAGGCTCTGCCACGCGTGCTTCGAATACGGAGATTAATCACCGGCTAATGCCATTTTGTAATGTGCTAAATAATATTGCTTCCTCGCATTATCTAAGTTTGTAACATTGTTTGTATTAAAATTGCTTTATACTAGTTTATAATGTTTATAATAAGCACCTGTGACATTTTACAATCCAACCATATTCTCTCTATGGGATGTTGGAGGATGAAAAATTGCCAGGAAAATGACTTTAAGTTTGTTCGAGAAGCGAACAAAAATGTAATTGCGTAGCAATTATCGGGGGTTGACGAGCGCAGCGAGCAGGGGGCGGAGCCCTCTAGTATATATATATATATATATATATATAAATATATATATATATATATATATATATATATATATATATATATATATATATATATATATATATAAATATATATATATATATATATATATATATATATATATTGTACTGTCTTCTTTTTCTCAATAGCTTATGTACACTTTTTCGGACTCATGGATTATAACTGATTCTGTATTAAACTCATGACATTTCAAACCTTGCTAAAAGTTATTTCTTTTTAGGGGTTATTTCTTTTACTATTTATTTATAAAGTTATTTCTTTTTAAATTTATAGACACTGTTAGGGAATCACTTATGTCAAAAACGCTGCATGAATTTATAAACGCAAACAAAAGAGCCTCTTTTGTTGGCATATAATCAAACATTTGTTCATTTGAAACAAGACCTTTTTTTCTATTTTGTTGTTCATCACTAACAGTTATAAGTGTGAAGGGTTTGGGAATATAAATATTTAAAACACGGGCACTTATTTGTGAATTATTTATTTTATTATGATTACATTTTATTGCATTTTTTTATTAATCTGGAAAATTTGACTTTAACTATGCTGTAAAAAATAAATCATTGTTATAAATTATTAATTGCTGTATAAAAATTATATTATTAAATAAATAAAAATAAGCAAATGACTCAATAAACCCATATTGAAATGTGCATCAAAACTGAGTTTAGAAAATTTTTTCATTGAAAAGTGTTTTAATTTCGCCTTCTTTTAATTTCAGAATGAAAAGTAAGGTGTTCACTCAAGATCCCGAAAAAGTAAATCTCATATGAGATATATGCGGACATCTAAGAATATTCAAGAAATTCATATGTTGTTCATAGAAAAGAGTTCATTTTTGTTACTGTTCAGATTGCTCTTGGAATGTATATAGGGTATTTCGTTATCACTGCCCTTAATATACATTTTCAAACCAAAACCCTGTTAAAAATGAAGTAAACAAAACAGCAAACACATAGATGAAAACAAACTTTTATAGAAATTTAATAAAAATTAGAAAGGCAAGCAGAATAAAAGACACAAAAACAGTTCGATTTCTGTTTTTTATAATTGCCTTACAGCCTTTTTCTGTTTTCTCAGGAAATTTTTTATGTTCTCAATTCCCTCCTCATCAAATTTGATTCCTTAGATTTCTGAAGAAACTTTTTTTTTTCACATTTAAAAATTTGTATACAACTTCTAATTTAAGCGTACTTTTGACTTCATTTTCGACAAACATTCCAAAACTACTTAATTTCATTAATACAGAAACTGTTACACATTTTTATTGCTTATATATAATAAAATTACACTATTTTGTTCAAACGTTGTATATAAATGTATTGAGTACGATACAAATTTTTTGAAAGCAAAATTAATTTATTTCCTTTTTGACAAATATCAGAAAATTAATTTAGTTTCATGAAAAAAAAAAATTTAATTCTTAATTGTGCTACAAGATTTCGTTTCATAGTTTTTTGAAAAATCTTTAGATATTCGGATTGAAACTGCTCGTGTTCATCAATTTTTAAGTGCGCACCGATGCTACTATTCGAGTTGGTGCTCCACTACCTTTACCAATTTTCATAGGAAATACATAAAGCATTGCACCTGCAATTGGAATTTCACCAACGTTGGCTACATTTTCTAAAATAAAAGACCTACGCCCTAGAATATAACCGTGGCATGGAAAATGTGTGCTTGTACCTGGATCAATGGACGCGGTGTCAGCGCCTACTCCCATGACACTTCTATTCTCTGCTAACCACTTACAAGCTTCTGCTGAGAATCCTGGAAAGTGCAGTTTTGTGGGGTCATCGCTTGGGGTGCCGAAAAAAGCATCACGATCGTTCCACTTCTGCCCCCAACCAGAGTTCAATAAAACTATAGTCCCATTCAAACTCCTTTGTGTAGTGCGTTCCCAGTTCCTGACATCCTCAACGGTAGCTACAGCATCCGGACAAAGTGATGCTTTTCGAGTTATGTCTATGACAGCTGCTTTCCCGAAGAAGGACTGGGCTGGTATCTCATTAACGGTAATCCCTCCTTTGACAACATGTGCCGGAGCATCCATGTGCGTACCAGTGTGCGTAGAGGTGTAGAAATCTTCATATTGACCCCTAAAATAAAATAAAAAATAAAATTATATGAAAGACAGAGACACTTTTCTATAACCGTCGTTGAATAGCCGATCCAGATTTGAGCTTACAACTACCAATATTTCAACAATTCATTTCATTTCAATTCAATTCATTTCAATTTCAATTCATTTCCGAAGACTTGTGATTTTGAAACCAATCCAGAAGACACGGAAACTCCTGGATCAAATATTGGAAGAAATTTGAATGCGTGGAAGTTTTTTTGATGGAATTAATCCGCACTTTCCTTACATGGTCAGAGAAACCACGGAAACCTCCCATGTTTAGCTTGATGGAAAGATAATACCAACATATTATCCCTCTACCACTGAGAATATTTTAAGCTAGCACTGTGGTCGGTGCAAACCGGGTTCAGAATTCTTATCGACCAGCCGTCGTTAGTGTTCAAACATGGGGTGACTTCATTTTGAGGCGAGAGCTCTATCCACTGACCCACCACGGCATGATAGATGCATATTTGTTAAGTTGATCATCCTTGTATATTGAACACCTTTCAAGTATCAAGACAGAGATGCCAACTTGTTCCGCTTTGTCAACAATCTTGTTCTCTAGTGGTTTAAAAATTTAGTATTTTTTTTCTCCGCCGGAAACTATAAATTCTAATAAAATTAGACTTTTTTGTAATTATCTTTTAATGAGCCTCTTAAAGAGAGGGTGACATTCACCATTATTCGGAGAGTTTGGTTTGTAAATCTCTATTTCGTAATAAAACCTTATACAGAAAACGGAACAATTAGCCTCCCTGCAGAACTTGAAAAATCACACAAATTCCCTTTTATTATCTGATTAGTTGCTTAACCTCTTCGGGACGGTCGAGCATTCGAACAGACTTCTGATGGGAAAAAATAAAAATTGTTAGATTGCATGTGGGCTTATCATTCTTATTTTTCTTTCACTTCAATTTTAATATATCTAATGAATGCAATAGTCTAACAATATAATTTTCGTATTGGATTAGGTGAACTAAATAAGTCAAACTACTATTATTCTACCCAAAAAAACTTGTTATCAGTTACATCATTTTCATCTTTAATGTCGCCACCCTAAGAATGCATAGGTGACTCAACCATCTCAAAGAAGTTAACAGGACTACCAAAGTTTTGCACGCAAGTGATGAACTTTTCTCTATGAAAATACAGAGTATTTTATAGAGAAATAACGCTTTTTAAGCTATGACTTCACATTTATAAAAATTCTTGTTAATTTAATATGAAACATAAATATTACATTAGTGATACAAACATTAGCAGGCTTGCTTGTTCAATAAATGTTTATAACCCTTTGTTATGTAGAAGAACAGATAGAGCAAATTAGAGAAGGCAATTACGAAATTTGGACGAGATTTAAATCGTCACTTCCATACTAAACAGAATATTTGGTGGGTCACTACTTGGCCAGGATGGCTCTCATAAAGCCTTGACGAAATGCACACCCTCATTTAATGAAATGTATAACTTCCCGGAGGAAGGGGGCAGAAAAAATGGTAAAGCTTTTTTTCCTCTATTTTTAATAGCGAGGTAAAAGGTTTTCATAATTGCAATTTTCAGTCACATTTTTCATTTCCGGTAGGAATTAACGAGAAAAATAGCATGAAAAATACTGAAAACAATTTTGAAAACAAAGAAATGAAAAGGAAGGCACTGACTCAGACTAAGAAACTTTATTTAAAATACCGCCTAGTTCTAATGCTGTAAAATCATTTCAAAATTTTGAACAACTCTTTTAAACTGAAGAAAATAGAGATGAATAAACATTTGGAGCATTGTATTACGACAAAAAGAAGAGAAAGAAAGTTTTTTAAAGTTAAACAATCAACGTTAGATAAACATATATTTCTAATTCTCAGTAAAAAAAAAAATCTGAAAGCAATATGCAGTTATAATACTAATCATGAACTAGCATTGAGCAATCACCTCAATTTAACGAGAATTTTTCTAATTTCTAAGTATAGACCCTATTGCAGTATTTGAAATTTTAGAACTAAATAAATAAAAATAAGAACCATTTTAGACAGAAATAGGATTTTTTTTTCAAGTTAACCTATGATAAATTATCTGTCCGGCATTAAGTAACTAATTGAGATTTTTGATTAGTTTTCGATTCATTTTATTCATTGAAAATTTGTTTCGCTAAATTTGTATACTGTACCTTTTGAAACTGAGTTTAGTCAATCCACTTTTTGGTACGTTAGAGTTCTTTTCCTAAACTTATAATGTAAATCTACATGATAAGGCAACAAATAATTCTTAAAAAAAAAAATGAAATTTTAAGTTATTTCATTTCTTATATAGTTTTGATTTACACTACCTACCAATATGCAAATGACTCTATCTGCGGTCCTGAGATACGTCACGCCCTCCTAGTATGAATTGGGACTCTTGGTCTCCATTCATGGTAAACTCAACGCCGATTCCTACTGCACTATTTTGGAAGAAAATGTGCTTCCTACGTTGTGGCAGTTTAACGGGGTGGACCCCTGTTACTTCCGTGACGACAATGCCAACTGTCATGTTGCGAGGGTCACCAAGGCTTGGCATGGTGCTAATGAGGTTGATCGAATTAACTGGCCGGTCCAGAGCGCAGACCTGAACCCTATCGAGAACCTCTGGGACGAGTTGGATCGCCGAACTAAGGGGTATACTACCCGTCCAAAATCGGTGAAGGAACTTACATGTCTTCTCCTAGCCGAGTGGAAGAAAATACCACAAGCCGTCACACAAGGACTTGTGGAAAGTATACCCCGGAGGGTTCACCAACTATTGACTATGAATAAAGTTTGTTTTCAATCACACGTGTCCAAATACTTATTGGTAGATAGTGTATGCTTAAGTTAATTTGTTTTACCTTGTGCAAATAACTTATACACAGTTAGTATTGTTATGTACAGCGGTCGGAAAAACTACAACATTTTTGTAGTTTACTACAACTATTTTATTACATATGCAGTTAACTACAGCTACAACTACTTTTTTTTTCAAATGTAGTTCAACTACTTCAAACTACTTTCGAAATAGCAACTACTTCATTACTTTAAGGAGGTGAACTTTGCTGGAGAAAACAATTTACTGCCATGTTCAAAAATGCTTTGAATGAAAAATTGGCTTGCATTAAAAATAAGGAATTATGATAAAATATTTATTCTTGTTCACACGAGCCAGTTTGTATTCTGAGATATTATTATTTCAATTTGTTGAGTAGCCCTTCAACATTTTATGATTTCTCGACAGCGAAGTTTTGATTTGAGAAATGTTAGGATATCATCAAATATTAGCAATTTTGTTAAGTTCTAAATGCTCTTTTATTTCCTCTAAGAAATTTAGGACATCGAAAATATGTTTCCCACCTTTGAAATGACATCTGCGTTTCACAAGCATACATTCGCATGTGTGCGAAAGTATGACCAAACTGATAAATTATGAATTATTCGTTATCGCTAGCTTAATTATTAGTTATGCGACTCTTTGAATGCACAATTCTCTCACAGTCACAGGACATTTTAAATTGCGTTCACTAACAAAACCGCGAAAATCTGCTCCCATCAAATTCTATAAATTAGTTGCGTTAGATTCCTGTTCCTTTACTAAATGAACATAAAAAAATAGATTTCAAGAATCTCTACAAACTATATTTTTTTGTCACCCTACACAACAAACGAATATAAAATTAGCGACTACAGTAGTTTCACTAATTGTAGTGTGCTACTTCCGACCACTGATTATGTCACATACGAGGGTTGCTATTTATATTTCTGGCCTTGGCAACAGTAAGTGTTGCTAGGTGACCGCAGACGATTTTAATCGAAAGTTTGATATTTTTAAACATAAATTCAGCAGTCGATTTACCATTATAGCTTCATTTGTGTTGTTGACAGTAAATTGAAAAGTTCTTCTCTTTCAAAAAATGGAATTGAATCGTGAACATTTTCGTGCCATTATTTTTCATAACTTTCGACATGGATTGTCAAGACAAGAGTGCTTCGATGAACTTAATTCTTTATTCAGCGATAAAGCGCCATCCTACAGCACTGTAAAAAATTGGTATAACGAATTTTATCATGGTCGATGTTCGATCCAGGACGAATCTCGTGCAGGTCATCCAAAATCCGTTGTTGTGCGAGAAAAGATCGATGCTGTGCGTGAACTGATAAAGCAAGATCGTCATGTGACATACCGTGAGATAGAGGCGTCTTTGGACATTAGTATGACTAGCATCAATAAAATATTGCATGAACATTTGAGCGTAAAAAAAATTTGTTCGCGTTGGATCCCGCGTAATCTGACAAACGCTCAGAAAAAGGCTCGTGTCGATTGGTGCAAGGAAATGTTGGAAAAATACGTTCAAGGTACTTCAAAGGCTGTGTATAACATCTACACAGGTGACGAATCATGAATCTATGTATATGAGCCGGAAACAAAACAGCAATCAACTGTATGCGTCTTCCAAGACGAGGCAAAACCAACAAAAGTTGTTCGAGGAAGAAGCACATCAAAACAAATGATTGCCTGTTTCTTCGGCATTAACGGTCATGTGGCAACAGTGGCGTTAGAGCCGCGCAGGACGGTCAATTCTGAATGGTACACGACCATTTGCTTGCCAGAAGTCATCGGAGAAATTCGAAAAAAGCAGAAGAACAGGCGAATCATTCTTCATCATGACAATGCGAGCTCTCACACATCGACTCAAACAAAGGCATTTCTGACGGAGCGAAAGATCGAACTGATGGGTCATACGTCGTACAGCCCTGATTTGGCACCCAATGACTTCTTCTTATTCCCACACATCAAAAATAAATTACGTGGACAACGATTTTCGACCCCCGAAGAAGCGGTTGATGCATTCAAAACGCATGTTTTGGAGTTACCTCAATCGGACTGGAAAAAATGCTTTGGAAATTGGTTCAAACGCATGCAAAAGTGTATTGATCATCATCTATACATAATAATAAACGCGTCTGTGTGTGTGTGTCTGTAATCACAAAATATCGCCCCAGAAGCCTCGCCCAGGCACGAAACTCGGCACATAATTGTGTTTTGACATAATGAAGAAGTATTTTTTTTCTTTTTCAAAAATTTGGATTAGTTTCTTAGTTATCAGTCATTTTGTAAGAAAATCTATGCTTTTTCGTCTTCAAAGAGCCATATTCAAGAAACTATTAAAAAATGCATATACTTTTCTCCACTCTTATAAATGTATGCTAATGCGAACCTTACAATTGAAATATTAATTTTCGACAACTTAAACCAATGATATACGAAGGAATTAGTAATTTAATTGTAAGATTCGCATTAGTTTACATTTATCAAAGTGGATAAAACTTTAACTTTTGTACTAAAAATGTGGCAACATATTAGGTACGTAAATAGAACGCTACGCTTTGATATATTTATCGCTGTTCATAATTGTTATAATAAGTTTTTCTTCTTCTTTCCACGCTCTTTTTTTTTCTTAAGCGAAGACGATAAGGTAAAATTATACTTGAGGATGCCCCTTGGCGAAATTGGTGACTTATGTTTGGCGCTATTCCTGCTTGCGCGGAACACCGTGGTAACAGAAATAACGGCCAAAACATAATGATATTTCAAAAAACATTGGAAAATTTCAACAAAACATCGGATAAAGCTTGCAATGAACCCAATATAAGTAAAATTAATAAATCCAATAAAAAGGATTTTGAATCGAAGCAAAGATTAATGGAGTAGGTGCGGAAAGAAAATGAAAAAAAAAAAACAACTCACTTCTTCATTAAGCTTGAATATACTCAGATTTAGGTGCACAGAATTATCTAATAACAGTTAGATACTGTCTAAATTTATCGTGAATAGAATCTGTGTACCTCCATCGTCACATAAATTCGGCGAAATATGAATCGAAAATGGCGTTTGTGGTACCGATCTGGTGATGACATTTTTTTATAAAGTCCCTTTTTACGACTGCCCACATACCTTCGATCTTATTGACCAGAAGTAAAAGTAACCTTACCAGCCGGTATCTAACGAAGAACTAATGGACCTCTGAAATTACGCATACCGTTGAACATTAATAACGCTAAAATCTAAACCGTTGAGAATCACGATTGGGTTTCAACATCGCCCAGCTTGGCGATCAACCGCGATCACAACTTGGCGAGAATCAAGGGGCACCCTCAAATATAGTCTACCCGACGTTAATTTTTGTAGCGATATAGAAATAGAAATTGATACCATAAAAAAATTATAGAGAAATAGATACCATAAAAAATTAATTCGTTTTCGTGTTCTTTTCATGTATTTAAAGCAACTTTTGTATGCTTTTACAATTTCTGAGGCCTTTTTTTAAGAAAAAAAAAACAAGTCTCCACCTGATAGTTATATTATAGGTTAGGTTACCATAGCAAAGTTACATCTTCAAACATCCTCAAGAGCTATAACACATCTGCAGCAGAACTGGATATGAAGACAAAATTGCAGGACAGAAACACTTTAATTGTCCACTAATCTTCAGATTTCCTGCTATGTTTTAAAAAACTTTATTTGTGAAAACCTTTAGCGTGGCGGACAGCTGGCCGCCTTAGGCGGCTAGTAGAGAATATTTTGAAAAACAATAAAACCAATTTCGATCCTACATATTTGTTTTTTCATTATTAGGCCAGAAATATAAATAGCAACCCTCGTAAAATACTTAATGTTGTATTTCAATAAAAGTTAAGGGGACAATAATTATTAAAATTACTTTTATTTAACAAATTTAAATACGATTTTTAAAACTGCTTTCTTCTAAAGACGATAAAAAACCTTTTCACTTACTTTATAGTTACTTTGTTATAAATATTTAAAAAGTTTTATCGGTTAGAAAAATGCACAGTCTCGAGAAGAAAATATGAGCAATTACCCAAGTAGCACAGGGATATTGTAACAGCTTTAGTTTACATCGACCGACATTGTCAATATTGGCGAAAATCGAAATTGTGTGTACGATATTGTACGATTCCCGTCGATTTCACTATAAAAATATGTTTGTACAACTTATCATTTAAAACTTTATTGTGTCCTTAAATCAAAATTAATCATTTAAAAGACAAAAAATGACGTCAAATTGTTATAATTCCGAAAAATAAGTTTAAAATATAAATTTAGAAATATCCGAACAACCCCGGACAATATTTGATATCAATATTGCAATCGTGTTTTTGTCACGACATCGATTTTTTCTCTAAATACTGAAATCTACGATCTATACCACTCGGAACCGTAACCATAACCCGTTAAGATGCTGTTTATCATTTACCGCTACCACCTGCGATCTATTTATCTTTTGTCTACTTATATTTAAATCTAATTTCGTCTCATAAAATTTATACCTTAGCTCATAATGTAAATGGAATGAAAATTATTCCGATTTAGCGAGCCCGAAAACTCAAACCAGCTGAAGATGAAGGGGAATTAATGCACCTTGTTGAAATGAACGAATTCTCTGATCTTGGCAGGTATGTGCTGTTTTTAATATATATAATTAAATTATATATTGCCAGAATTACATTGATTTCCACCTTTATCTTGTCCAGGCTGCTTAACTATTTAATTATATCACGTTATTCAATTCTCATATTCACAAACAGTGGCGTAATTTTATAGTATGTTGGGAGATGTTAAGCCTTCTGACATGCTTATGTTTATATTTTTCACACCTGCCAAATTGTACGTTTGATGAAAAATATTTTTTAATACTTGAACTAATTAAAAATTTAAGAGCTAAGTGAGCTAACAAATGGATCATATTTGCATATTTTTTAATTATTAATTTGTCATGGTAGATTGAAATGTTTTTTTTTTTTTCGAAATTTTAAATTGAAGATTTAGTATGTCTACTAGATTGATTTAATATGTATACTGAAGATTTAATAAGATATCTAATGTTGCTGCTAGTAAGAAGTTTTTTTCTCAACCGTACAAGTTTGCAGTATATATATATTTATATATATATATATATATGTGTGTGTGTTTAATTATTATTTAATATTATGCTTACTGTATCTAATTAATATATAATGTTTAAATTACAAAAAAAAAGAATTGAATCATGAAAATTTTATATGTCTACATCTTATTTACCGAACCGAGTAGCTCATTAATCAAGTAATTCATAATTTCAGAAGGGGTTTTAACTTACATAAACTGAAGTTTGTTAACTATTAAATTATATCACATTATTCAATTCTGATATTCCCAAAGATCTTGTTTACTTTTATTGGTTCTGTGCACTATAACAATTTATCTGCTTTTCTCGGACTAAAAAAGACGAACTTGTTCAACGTTCCTCCCATATGCTCCTGCCAAAGAATAGGGTATCTCTCCTGATACTATTCTTTGGGTACATATATGTATTTATTAGGGTACATATAGGGTATCAGTACACCTAGAAAGTCATGGATTTCTATATTGAACAAAATTTGTCATGATCTAACTATTATTTTTTTAAAAATTGCAGATTTAGGTAATTGAAAAATCTTAATTTTAAAAATGGAATCCCCCTAATTTCATAGCGTTCTGAATATCTGAATTTGTAACAAAATATCCAATCTTAATCATATTTTATTAAAATATAAAATGTTTCAATTGTGTTCTTTAAAATAATTAAGGAAAGAACATCCTTTCTAGAGCGAATAATCTTTTAAACTTCAGTGATTTCAGAATCTTATTAATTATTTTATTTGTTTAATTTTTTTTTTATTATAATGAATTTAAAATTCTTGTTTAGGCTTTTTATGTTACACTTACTTTTAAGAAGAAAAAAAGCTATATAAAAGTTATTTACTTTTGTATTTTTATTCAGCTATTTAAATGCTTTAACTCTTTCTTTACTCAATTTTTTAAGTTTAATATCAATAAATGAGAAGATTTAGAGCCTCGTAGCAGATTTGCAGAGACACAGCAACATTTTCACTGAACATTACAAAGTTCTTGCAGAAAGATTTTTCTTTTGAAAAAAAAAAAAATTACCTTTATTTATTTTTTGACAGAAATTTACCAGTTATATTTGAATCATGCATTTGAATAATAACTTTTTGGCGTGTTCAATATACGCCAATAGTAGCATAAATTGATGGGTTTTTTTCTGTTGTATTTTCGTCAGTTATTGATGTTGATTTTCAAGTGGATTTTAAATATCCCGATAAGCAACCTGAAAAATTCGAATCTTGTATTTGGGTATTTACTTTTTAGGTCAATAATTCTGTCGAATTTTATCAGTTATTGCTATTGATTTCTCCATAGTTTTTAAATCTGATATTTATTATACGATATTTTTATACAACAGCCTAATCAAGAAACGAAACACTCATTTGAGGTGACCAATTCGTGTGAATTTTTTGTCAATCTTTTTTTTTCGCCGAGTACTACTGCGGATTTAATAATTTGCAATTTTTTTTTACTGGGATGACAAAAGGCGAAGGAAATAATTTCTATATCCCCCTGCCTCCCAACAAAATGCGAAAATGTTGCATGTAATGTTATAATAAAAATTATACGCTCAATTTAAAAAAAGTTATACATAGTTTTTTTTTTTTTTTTAAACACAGTGCTTTTGTTATTTTAAATTAGTAACATAACTGTTTATTATTGTGAAAAGTATCTTGCAGAAAGATATTAGTGCTAGAGAGTTTTGTCGCAGATAGCTCGAAAAAGTTCTGCTTCAAGGATTCAGAGTATAACAGCTTTGGTTATACCTATCATTTCAATTAATGTTTTTATAATGCTTTTTTGAATTTATTGTAGTGTTTTTGTCGGATAAAATAGTAACTTCGGTAACTCATGACAACTTTTTGGAGTTATTGATGGAAAGTCAGGGTTTTAAAATCTAAAATGTCGCAGATACCATGTACATATCAAAATGAAAAGCAATCCATAGCTGAATATGTCCCAACTTTGCAACATATTTTAACTTATGTGATTCTTAAGTCAAATATGACTGTGATAAGTGTTTTAATGGTATGGGTATTTCTCCGCACACTATTTATACATAGAATTCTTGATAATTGGATTCGTTAACATACAATCTGATATTGCAATGTTCAATATATTTATGCACAGGCCATTGCTTTGGAAGCTTCTCATATACAAAGTAAAGAACTAATGCAATAACTCTTTGAGAATAAAGTGACTGAAATAAGAAATAATATATTATAAAAATGAAAAATGTAGATAATTCCTTTCTTCAGCAATCCTATGCCCGTTTTACTTGTGTGGTCTTAATTGATGATAAAATATGAGGTACATTTTGTAATGGTTATTAAAACATTATATTTTTATATATATCTTTTTTTTCTTTCAGATATGTTATTTTGAAACCATCTGTAAAGAAGGCTATTTATGTTCTTTTACTTCAGCACCATCTTGGAATTGGCGATGATGTATTGTAGATTAAAATGAAAAAGGAAACAGTGTTTTGAAAGCCTCTCAGCTGTTACAAACGCCATCTTAGGTAATTTTATAGACTTAGAATTTTAAAATTTGTAATTAGACTTTACTTTTTCGTGAGTCATTATCTTGCACTAAAATGGATCAGTTATTCCTTAAATTAACTACCCTGGTCCTTCCTGTTTTATTTTGCTTAGTTTGTATTCTGAACTCTAATACATTTACAGCATTGTATGTTTCAAAGTTCAAAAGTTAGCCGCTCTTAAGGTTTTGTAATGTTTTTCATGGCATCTTCTTCTAGTTATCAGGGTTTGTTGATTTAGATCAGCTTGATTTATTACATGATATAAATCAAATGATTTTTTTTTAGAAAAAAAGCATTGATTTTGAAAGTTAAAATACAGTGTTTTTAAATTATTGATGCTTTTATTATTTTTTTTCTAGTTTTAAAACTTATTTTAAATAAATTGCTGCATTAATTAATTTTAGTTATTCAAATTGCTTTCTTTCTTGGTGTGTGTTAAATTTCAACACATTTGAAATTGCATTTTTAAAATTTTTTTTTGATTCTTGAGATTGATTGATGGCATTAAATGTACAAATTAAAGTACACATTTAATGCTGTCTTAATATAGACTTCCATAGCTGTAGAGAGTAATTAATAAACATGAATTTTTTCAAAAAAAATGCAAATAATGTTAATTAAAATTCTACCTTTTGATTAAAAAAGCATGGAATTAAAATCTACATTATATTTTATTAGTGGAAAATGTTTATTTCTAAAGCTATAGTAGAAAGATGGGTTATATTAGAAAGAAATTACCCTAATATGTCAAAAATAGGAGGAAAGAAAAGGGGGCTGATGAATTCAGATGTTTTTTTCCTGATATAGTGTCATTCTTCCCTTTCAAAGTCTATTTGAAGCAGCAGAGTTATTAACTGGTAATTTTTTCTCATAATATGTTTATAGTATCTTTGACATAATCAGATTTTCTATAAAGAAATTTTGTGAAAAAAAATTCCAATAAGTACATAGATTTTTAAAAATTTTTTTTTAGCTTAGCTTATCTATTTTGATATAAGATTAAAAATTTATTTCCACTTAGCAGTACCTTTACAAAATACTTCACTATATCTAAATCAGCACTGTGGTAACCTCATGTTAGATGTGGAATTTGTATTGACTAGCCGGGTTCTAATCTCAGCCGATACTGGGATTGGAACCCGGATCACCTCATTGAAAGGTGACCAAATATTTTTTAAAAATTATTCAAGGAAAAACTTTTTTCCGTCTATCATATTATAAAATATAAATATAATATTTTCCATTTGTTATTAACTTACTCGTCAAGGGCCCCCATATAAAAATAGGCCCGGTGCTCCTGGAAACATAAAAACTGCTCTGATTCTATACAAAAGAATTGTCAACCTAGGGCTGTTAGTAGTACTTGCATTGTGCTCATGTCTACTTTAGTTCATGTAATTTTTCAATATAACTATTTGTCTTTTAATTTAAAAGTATTAAAATTAACCACAGTTTATGTCTTATTTTTTTTCAGCTGCTACCTTCAGACTGTTCAAAGAGACTAGCTGCTACCTTCAGACTGTTTAAAGAAACTAGCTGACTAGAAAAAGCTGAAAAATTTGGTGAAGTTCTTGCCACCGCCAATGGCCGGGAAGGCAGGAAGACTAAGTTTGCGCCTCAACTGCCACAGTTTTGTTTTAGAAACAATTGATTGTATTAAAGAATACAATAAATTATAGAAATTAGTATATTATTCTTTACTGTTTAATAAAAATTATATTTCATTTACACATTTGACAACCGTTCAAGCCCTAATAAATATTTTGGCAACACTTTAATGGATAAAGGCTATAAGTAAATTAGATCGCAGCTTATTGTACCATGCTTGCCCTTTTTTAAGTCAGAAATCTGAGGAAGTGACTCCTGTTATTTTATTATGACAATATCAGTGTAAATATTGCTTTTTTTTTTTTTTTAATCAGTTTTTTTAAAATCGAACCTGATGCTGTGAAGATAAGGAGTTTTGTTTTCCATAGATACTATTTTAGTAAAATACAGATTATATAATACTAAAACGTCACAACAAAAAAGTTAATCGTTTTAAATTAAACATATTGTAATTTTAATCTACATAGTAAAATATAGATGCTTTAAAAATTATTGCACAAATCACTTAAAATATTAAAATAATTTCACAATATAAATGGCTGCTTGTACCCTGAAAAAGCGAAGAAATATCTTAACAAAACTATTTACTTTCTAGCTTATTTTCTAGAATAATAGTAAAATATACCTGCCTACCCAAACTTATTAAATATTAATAATCAAAAAATTCTACAAGCTTTGGTAATAACAAATAATTTAATTTTAAACAAGCTAGAACGGTTTTGTTCGGTTTTTCCAGGGTACAAACAGGCATGAATATTTCAAAAACTAATTTTTATTTTCTCAAATAACGTAATTTTGGCGATTGTCTGCATTCCACAGCATTCGTTTTTTGAATATCGTGTTGACGATGTCGGTTGACATAGTACAACGTTTGTAAATGCAGAGAGATGTCGATCGACGTTCCCCAACGTTTCTACAATACCGTACAATATTGGTTTGCAATATTGAATATACGACATAAAAGGGGTCCATTTTTATATAGTACAATATTTCGCTACGATATTGTACAATGTTCAAAGCTACGTTTTTACGATATCGTTTTTGTGAATTGTGCTACTTGGGTATAACATAAAATAACATTAAAAAGAGCAACAAAACACATTTTGTAACATGTATTTTAAAAATTAAAAAAATATTTGGGAATTATCTAAATTTTAGAATTTGAAATGGGGGAAAATGAAGTCGTTTATGAAAAGTTCGTAAGAGAGTTGAAGACAATACTTACCATTTTGTTACCAACTCTTTGTTGGGGCCTTTAACTAATTTTTCAATTTTGAATTTACTGTATATTGGATAACGTAACGTAGTTTCATCATATACATAAGTCATATCAATTAGCTTTCTACTTTTACTTTTAGCATTAGTAAAATGTAAACTTAAAATTGTGAATAATAAGACATGAAACAATTTCATTTCAAAATCGAAATAGAATATTAAAAATATTCGTGAAATATTTCAAAATCGTGCATACATATTACAAACGAATTTCTTTCTAGTAATTGTAACTTTTAAATATGTGGGTTTTCTTATATGAAACGGAGTAAATTTTTTTGCAACCTAAATCACGAGTATTGATTGGATACTAATTACGTGAAGCATTTCTAAAGTTGGAATGCATCGGTGTCTGTGCAAACAAATTTTAAATTACATATTTCTGTATCGTGATGTGTGGTTTAACAAGCGGTATGGTAATAAGAAAAGTTCCAGACAGCACGAAAAAGTAGAAGAAAAGCACGCATTCCGAAAGAGTAATTACCTTTTTAATGATCTAGGAAAATTCTAGTAATCTGTATGAACAGTGTGCAATTCTTATATTGTTTCCTCACGTTTTAACTTCCTTCCATGTTTATCAATGTGAAATGTCTGCTGGAGTTTCGCGTCAATAGTTCCCTTATCGCTATAAGCAGAATTTATTGTCAGTCGAAATTTCACAATTTTCGATTATTGTCAGATGGAAGCAAGTTTCAATCGTTTCGTGTCTGCTATCTTTAGTTTTTCTTTAATTGAATTACATGCATTAAATAGATTTAATGACATTATTTACAGGTTAAGAAGGTTTAAGGCCATAAAAAATCCAATTAGTTATAAGTAGTTGAATTATTTTGTATTTTCAATAAGAAGAAAAAATTCGACAAAAATTTGTATTTTTCCAACAGGCGATCTACCTTTGTAGTTATTTTAAGGTATATCGAACATTATTGAATACCTGGGAGTGTCATTTAGCTTTAAAAAAAAGACATAAGTGTAGGGTAAAACAGCCCAGTATACATTTGCTTAGTATATCCTACACAAAGAAGCCAACTTGTTCCGGTTTGGTAAAAAAATTATTTTCTGGAGGGTGGAAAAATTCAAGTTATTTTTTGTTTAGTATTTTTCATTTTAAATAGTTTTTTCACCACCACATATCTAAAATTCACACTATCGTATGAAATCCAGCTTTATTGCAGTTATCTCTTGATCTCGAGTTGGAATTGATAGCTGCAGATTCATTGTTTTTGATCTCGGATTGAAATTGATTTTGCGAAAGTGGTTTATGAAGCTGAAATCGTGAAAGAAATTGGATCCAAATCGACGTGCGCTCTGCTCTCATGTGTAAGTTGAATCGCTATTGATATTCATTTATAATTTATTGACCATTTAATTTGGAGTGTTGATGACGTGTGTTTATGCCGCGTTTACAAACAATTGAAACTGTAAATATATCTTCGTGAACTATTATTTAAACTGATTTATTTGTGTTTTGTGCTACAACAGTGATACAGAAGCGTGTAATTTTGCAAAACTAATTCCCTAAATACAGCTTCAAAGTATGAGCTCCGCTAAGACTATTTTATTTTTTCGGCAGCATAAAGTGCACGTTGAACCACAATTTCATTTTCTACATTACTGGATATCATTTTTAATCAGCGGTAGCTGCATTTATTTCAAGTAAGTGCAGATTGAATTTCATAAACTTTATATTTAAATCTCTGTGCTTACAATAACATTATAATGTCCAATACTATGAAAATCAGTGAAAGTGCCGTCCCCAGTTGGGTAATGGACACCATGGCTTTATTAAAACACCAACTGCAACAACAAACCTAACTCAATAAGTAGCTGTCTCAGCAACTAAATGACATCAATACAATATTTGAAAATAAGATGACTACATTGCAACAAAGTATCGATAAACTACAAGCTGAAAATGATGAATTAAAAAAAGAAAATAGACGTCTATAAAAAATCAACAAACAGAATACAGAATCAGAAATAATAATCCCAAGCAATTCCACGATTTCCATAGATACTCTAGTAAGAAAAACAAAAATCTAAAGTAAAGTTCAACAAAAGCCAATACAAATGACTATCAACAAAAAAAAACAATCAGTGTCGATGGAAAACAAATTAAATACCATATTTTCCAATTAAATGATGAAACACCAATCTGAGTTGTCATTAAAGGTATTCTGGTAGAAATTACAGAAGAACAAGTGAAACAAAACCTCATATTATATGGATTCACACCGAGAAAAGGTACACAGATGACTAATGGCCTAATCGAAAAACAGCATGAACTAAAAAACTTTATAATAGAACACAATCCTGATATATTCATAATAACAGAAACCCATTTAAATGAAACTCAAAATCTTATAACAGATTACTATACAATTTACAAATGTGATAGAAGGTACAGAGGGAGCGACGTAGCACTTCTAGCAAAAAACAACTTATTAACAACAGAATATAACTCAAAAGATGACAATGGATATGAACAAATTTCAATTTTATTAAACTACAGAAACAAGAACATCGAAATTACAGGTATTTACGATTATCCAAAAAATAAACTAACAGATAATGACATGATTCTCCTATTTCCAGCCAATTGATTGATTGATTGATTGAATGTAGAGTTTACAGGCGCACGATCCAAAAGAGTATATGCTGCACCAATTTCCAGCTGACATAGATACAATAGTTGCAGGCGACTTTAATTCCTAGCATCCAATACTGGGGTGAAACAACTTCAACCACAGTGCAGCTAAATTGACTGATCTTATCAGAAAATATCAATTAACAGTAGCAGTATCTCCAACTTACATTCCGAATCTGATTAACCATCGACCGGGCATACGAGATTTCGCAATAACAAACATGCAAGTCCCCATGGTCACCTGCGCTCATAAAAATTTCTCATCAGATCATCTGTCACTTCAACTGTTCGTCGGGGAAACCATAGAACTATCTGAAAAACTAAATTATAAAACTGACTGGAACCATTATCAAAATATTCTTACAATCAATGGAACAAACCTACGATCCTTGGATAACGAAACTGCAATAGAAAAATATATACAGCAAATTCAGAATGAAATAACAGATGCTTTTAAAAATGCTTCCACAGAAAACAAGTATACTACCCATCATTACAGATTATCACCTGAAATAAAGAACATAATAAGATTAAAGAATTCGCACAGGAAATAGAACTTACGACCCAGCACACCTAGACGAAATAAAACAACTCAATAATCAGATTAAAAAACATAGTAAAAATGTATTAAAAAAAACTGTGGCAAGCAAAAGTCGTCTCCCTCTGTACCACTGACAACTCTACATGGAAAATGGCCAAGAAACTGAAAACAACTCCTCAAATAGACAGACCAATAAATGGACCATCTGGCACAGCGTACACAATAGCAGAAAAAATCGAAATATTCGCAGATTCACTTCAAAATCAATTTTCATCAAAAAGAAACTTTAGCCAAAATCATCACAACAGCATCACCGAGGAAGTTAATAATTTACAAACTGAACTCCTCGACTCAGAAACAATAAATTCAACCAATAATCAAGAAGTTAGCAGCATCATACAAAAACTGAAAAACAATAAAGTTCCAGGTGAGGACGGGATATAGAATAAAATGATTAAACTATTACCTAACAACTACATTTGCAAAATCACGCATATTTTTAATGTCTGCCTTGCTTACAATTACTACCCACAAATCTGGAAAAAGGTATCAGTCATTCTATTTCTCAAGAAAAACAAGAACCTAAGTTGCCCTGAGAGTTATCACCCAATCAGTCTACTTAACATACTTGGAAAAATATACGAAAAAATCATCTACAACAGAATAAACCCACTACTTACAGCTCTTCCCTACAAGCAGTATGGATACCGGAAAAAACTAGATACCACCAAACAGTTACTCCGAATAATAGACTATACTGGCAGAGCAATCATAAATGAAGAAATAATAGCCTTCCTTATGATCGACATATCCAAAGAATTTTATAAAGATAATAGATGCACAATATATAAACTCATTCAGCTGAATTTTCCGCCAGGCATAATCAAACTCCTATCCAGTTATCTTTCTAATGGAACATTTCAAGTCACCATCTAAAACAAAAAATCTACTAAGAGAAACATCGCAGTACCTCATGGCAACATTCTGGGACCGATTTTATACATATTATATACTTATGATTTCCCTATAAACAAAGCCGATTATAACAGCAAAACAGCCTATTACGCAGATGACACCGATATTATTTTTAAATAAAGAAACTCAAATCATGCTCTTCAAAAACTACAAGACCATATATACGAAATAGAAGACTGGTGCTTAATATGGAAAACTGCAGTCAACGCAGGAAAATCACAAATATTAATTATACAAAAAAGAATAATTAAAATATTTCCACAACTTCAACCAAAATGACTAGTGATTTTTCTAGTTAATTTTATTAAAACGCTAATATTATTAATTTTAAAAACTATCATCTCTAACTAAGTAAAAATACGTAGCTAAAATAAAGTGATAAATTTTAAAAATTACAGTTAAGTATTAAAGTTTTCAATGAAATTAAGCTTTATATAGTGAGCGATCTCAAAAAAACTGCACTCAATACCTTTTGATCTAAGGGTTATATATAATGTGTCTATAATAAACCCGCTAAATGTGTGTAATAATAAATCCACTAATAAATAATAAACCCTCTATATAAATAATAAACCCGTTACCGCCGTGGTCCGAGGGGGGGGGGGCGTATGATCCAGAAATGATACACAATGATAAGGGTGCCCAGTTTGCGGCCTTGCACTCCAGAATATAATAAGAAAATTTATAATTTTTTTTGGAAAATAAAAATAGTATAAGAAATTTTGAATTGCGCATTTTTTCTCGAGTCAAATCTAATAAATCAATGTAGTTTTTCATTTGCTTTTTTCAGTGATTATCGCGGCATATTTCTGACCAGCGAAATTTTAAAATTCCCAATATTTTTATTTCGACAAAATTATAATGCGTGAATTTCAAATTTTGACAATCAATTTTAAAGCCCTTTATTTGTGTCCAGTTTATAGTTAATCTAAGTGACTTTTCGATCGTGTTTTAAGAGGTTATTATCGGATTTCCAAATGTTTTTTCTAAAATACCGATCTTTTTAATGCATACATTATAACCGAATTAATCCTTAAAATAAAGTATTTATCACACAAATTTCCTTTTCTGAATTCAAAAAATTGTACTAATTATGTAAATTGTACCACTCAAATTATGCTTAATAACCGTTCTTCATACGAGGTGAATGAAAAAAAAACAACTCTCAGTACTGAATAACACTACGAAATTCTAATTGGTTCTACTGTCCAATTTTTTAAAATCTGAAAAATTTCTCTAAACACCCAAGAACTGAAATTGCGAAACAAATAATAAATCTACTTCTAAAATCCACATGAAAAGGTAAAAATAAACTGTTATATATGCAATATTCGTTTATACTTACATGTTGTCTGGATTTTTAAATGGTTGACTTTAACTTTCGAAACGCTTGAAAATCTACATATTTACCAAAATCTTTGATCATGCCATCTTTGATCATGCGATATCTGAAGTTTGTATTGTTTAAAAATTCTCCGGTAAGTATTTTTAAAAAAAATATTTGTAAAAGAAAGGAATAAGGAAACTGAAAGATAAACTGTAACATAAAATATGTTTAACATTGTAAATAAAAAAAACAAATGTTGTGATAGTAATAAAAGGAAATGGAATTAAAGGGAAAAATATGTCATTATCTATAACTTTAAAAGTTTAAACAAAGTACAATACATTATATTTTGACTAAAATGTAACACAAATGTAAATTGTTCATATTTTTTTCTTCAGATTTTTCTTTGAAATCCAAGGATCCAAACAAAGAACAGGGAAATAGAGACCGCAATCACGGGAGCATTGCAATGTTTTATATTAAACATAACTATTCAGTCAATCAGCACTGCGTTCCAAAAATAATTTCCTTGTTTAAACAGCTAATTTTATGTATTTAAAGCAGTTTTGATAGGTAAGATGCTAAGTTAGGCTGTAAAAACTATTGCGGTTAACATGCTTTTTAATTTTTTGTTTACTGCTGCTGTTTTGAATATTGTGCGTGGTATTAATATGCCTTCAGATCCAGTTGACGTGGGTAACGGTGAGCACTTAAGAACTTGCTTAAAATGGATAAAGTGCATATCAAGGGGTAAGAATATTTTTAAATCTACGCGTAACAGCACCTAGTTTTTTTCGTATTTAAAGCTGAGTTGAGGACTGATAGCAGAATGATTTTTCTAATGATTTGAATGTTACATAATTTTCCTTCGATTACATATTTCTGTTACCCACTCTTCATGAGCAGTTTGAAAGTGGAAAAAAATTGAACTTTAACTCAAAGATGTTTTATACCTTACTTCCTTTGTTCGCCAAACTCTTTGGTCTTTTTATAGGAAAAAAATTGTTTTTTTTAGACAGATTAATTACTTTATGCTGAAAATATTTATAGGTTTAATGTATCGAATAAATTTGTTTCAAGCTATTTTGTTCCATCAACTTCTACCCAGTAAAATATTTCCGAGTATCTTGAAAGGGTATCAACTTCTTTACAAAGTGGTGTTCCACTAAGGATTTCACTACATCAAGAAGCAATGATAGGTTTTGGTGTAGAGGAGCTCCAGCAATGATCTTTTATATTATTTGGCGTAAAATAGACGCCACTATTTCTGTCATCATTCCATAACATTGAATTTATAATTACTGTAAGATATGATAAGCATAAAAGCCAGTAAAATTATTTTTGCGATACAATATTAAGTTGGATATTAAACTAAGAATGCTTATAAATTTAAATTAGGATGCATTTGCACCATCTTTCTTTAAATAAAATTTATTTATTAATTAAATATACAATCTTAGCAGAAATAATAACAATATGAAGTTGAATTAGACTTGATATAACTGAAATGATTAGCAGTTAGATAATTGTTTTATACAATTGACAGATTTATATAAATCTTTTTATGAAATTATATCTATCTTTGTTATGTAACTAAAATGTATACATGCTTTTTACAATAGTTTCATTGCCTAGTTTGTTAAATCATTCACACAAAATAATACATTTTGTCAAATAATCGACTACCGTTTATATTCTCGTCCAATCACATTGATTTTAGAATGAAATCCTCGAATAAATATAGAAAAAAAACATAATCTAAATAATGTCAGATAAAAAGTTCATGTACTTAAATTCTGAAAGATTAGAAAATCATAAATATTTCATAAATAGATTCAATTTTTTTTTTCAAAGGTGATTAAAGTAAAAAAAAATAAATTGCTTTTTGGATAGAATATTGTTAAAAATTGTCTATTGCCTAGAAACTTCGAGATATTATCTATCAACTATTATTTAAACCTCTCTGAGCAATCACAAAACATTATTTAAATTTATTTTTTTTTACAGTCAGAGCTTGGTTTCTTAGCAACCAAGTGTAAGGCTTGCCACCACAAGATGGCGCTACGAGATGCAAGCAAAACTTAAGAATTAATTTTAAAAAAATATCTCTCTTTTGATTAGCTTGGTGTTGAAAGGATTAGAATGTGGTGGGAAGGAGCGAATCGTTTTTGACGATGTTATTTACTATTATTTCTATATACTTCCTTTTATGTTTGTGCTGTGGCATAATTATGTGTTTAAATAAATTTGTTTTATACCGAAAAAGGTTTAGTGAGAAAATTATTTCACATCATGAAAATTTGAAAAAGAACCAGCAAGTTTTAGTGGCGTAGTCGTGCTGCATATAATAGAATTCCTATACAGCCAATTGTAAGGCCTAATAATCCATTTGAGGTTTGGAGCGTGTATTGTATTGGACCTTTAGAGCCCCAATTATAAAGACGACACTCGTACGTCATATGTGCTATTGATCTGTGTTCAAGATGGGCGGAAGCCATACGGGTGAAACATATTACTGCAAACAAATATGAAACATATTACTTGCGATGTGCTGATGTCAAGATTTTCTGTCAAACTGGCTTCCCCAAGACTATATGTACTGACCAAGGAACAAATTTTACAGCACAGTTAAATGAAGCTTTTCATGACATACTGGGAGTCTCTCCTAGATTTTCCACTCCAGGTCATCCTGAGAGTATGGGAGCAGTTGAAAGATGGAATAGAACTCTGAAAAACATGTTGAGCAAAAATATCCAAGAATATGGGAAAGGATGGAATGCTCCTTGCTTACTTTTTGCATACAGAGAAATACCTCATGAAACACTGGAGGGTCGCCATATCAATTGGCTTATGGAAGGTTACCTACTGGACCACTAGCCATTTTGAAAGAATTTCGGACTGGTGAAAGAGGAATTCCTACTAATGCTGCTCGCTCTGCTGAAGATCACTTGAAACAATTGCAAAGGAAACTGCAAGATGCCCACTTAATAGCATCAGAAAATAGTTCTAAAAATCAGAAATATCGAGGAAGGGCTGATTCTTATATCTTCATCAACTCATAAATTGCTTAATAAGTGGATAGGACCTGCCAAAGTAGTCAAGCTCGCTAGATTTCACTCCTGTTTAGTGGAAATGGAGGATGGTAGTACAAGAGAATTACATGTAAATAAATTGAGACCTTATATAGCTAGAGTTGAACAATTTGGAATTATATTTGATCAAGATAGCGATTTTGGGGAATTGTATTATACTCCAACGGATAAAGAAACCACCTTGAATAAAAATAATGACATTGAATTAAAACAAATGACTAATACCTTGAATGACCAACAGGAATACCAGTTAAAAAGTCTGCTACGAAAATAAAAAGATATATTTTGTAAGCGTCCTGGAAAATCCGAAGTGAGAGGACACTCTGTTAAAGTTACTGCAGATTGTTCATCGAAACTATTACAATAATATAGAGTGCCTATTTCCCTCCAGAAAGATGTTGATTGTCAAATTAAAGAATTACTGGAAATGGACTTGATAGAACCGAGTGATGATGATTGGGCGCATCCTCTGGTGTGTGTTGCGAAGAAAGATGGAAGCATTAGGTTGTGCATAGACTTTAGACTCTTGAACAGTTATACAATATCTGATGCATATCCAATGAAGCATGCGATGTATTTAATATACGAGATAGGCAAAGCTCATTTTGTATCAGTCTTAGACCTCACAAAAGGGTACTGGCAAATCCCTATGGAAGAACAATCAAAACACTTTACAGCTTTCGTTACCCATACTGGACATTATCTGTGGAAAGTTCTACCATTCGGAATGAAAAATGCGGGTAGCACATTTCAAAAATCTATGAACTAAGTGTTGATCCCTCTTCAGAAATACTGTCAATCCTACATCGACGATGTGGCAGTGTTTTCAGAAACATGGTCAGATCACATGAAACAATTAGAAAATGTTTTTAAGACCTTGAGAGAAGTAGGACTAACCGTCAATTTAGAGAAGTGCGATTTTGGGAAAACCAAAGTAAAATTTGTAGGTCATGCGATTGGTTCCAGAAAGCATGTCCCTGATGTACAAAAGATGGAAACGATGTCCAAATTGTTAAGACCTACAACTAAAAAAGAGTTGCGAGGACTGATAGGTTTAGCGAGTTATTATCGTGACTACACAAAAAACTGTTCCTCTATTGTTTTACCCTTGACAAACTAGACTAAAAAGAAGATAGCTAATTAGATTCCTTGGGACAATAACGCCGAAATATTTTTTCAATTACTAAAGGAAAACTTAGTTGAAATGCGTAGTCTCTATACCCTTTTGTGCTGAATCTCCCATTTCAGCTGTATACAGATGCTTCGGCTACCATCGTTGGAGCTTGCCTTGCACAAAATGACGAGTATGGAACAGAGCATCCAATTGCTTTCTTCAGTAAAAAGTTAACGCCGAGCCAAATAAACTGGCCCACGATAGAGCGGAAAGCGTATGTGTGTTTATAATGTCCATATATACAACGCATGTTTGTATCATAAGACAAAATTTAATAAAATTTAGTTAAAAATAAAATTTATGGAAAATCCGTGATCATTTTGAGCTTACTTTTAAAAAATACAAAAACTACAAAGAAAATTATTTAAAGAGTTTTAAACTTTCAAGATCTTCAAATCAGACTTTTTTTTATTAGTTGCAAATTACGATTCACTACAAAACCATCAAAAAACAATTCGCCCATTTTTCCACGCATGTGCAGTATTAAAGATTACTTTATCTTAAATGTTCACATCTTTTGTTGTTTTTAACGAATTTTTTCCGCAATTTAAAACAACAATTTTGCAATTAATTTTAAACTGCTCCAAATATTTTGTTTAATTTTATTCAACATTTTTGAAGTTATACCAAAAAAATAGTTTTTATGAATAAAAAAAAATATTTTTTTATAAATAAAAATGTCTAGATTTTCATAAATATTTAGACTAAGTTTATGAAACTTATTGCAGTTTATTGCAAATAACAACTTATACCAAACACGTACATGCATATAATGGTACTATTGAATAAGCGAACATGCAAACATTGTATGTACAGTGCGCAAAAAGAAACAGACCGCACAGAATAGCTCTTGTTCCAATGATTGGGTTTTCACGTTCTTTAACTAAATTTGAATGGCTCGAGGGGGGGATTTCAAGTATTTCTAATTAATAAGTGCAGACGATATTTTGAGTTATATAAATCCGACACGAAAATGTACTTTCTCTGAATAAATATACCGGTTTTTCGACTGATTCGAAATTCTGATTCTCAAAATGTAGGGATAAGCGCAATCTGGAAAATATGGTCCAAATAGTTTGGACAGAAGAACGCTATAAAGTTTGGACCACCCTAATGTTAATTTCATTTCTTGCGCATTTTGTTACATCACGAGAAGTTTAAAAAAATATCATGTATAAAATTCGTTTACCCAAACATAGTTTCATGCAAAAAGTAGCCTATATTAAATATTTATAATTTTTTTTACTATTTTATATAATAATTTTTGAAGGTATATAATTTTTTAAATTCTTCTTATGAAAATAATTTTATATCTCAAAACTATTCGAACAATTTTGCTCAGATATAGAATTTCGCCATGCGTAATTACATTTTTTAAAATGGTCAAAAATTGTGTACCTTAAAATACAAAATTTTTCTTATAATTTTTATATAAAATAATAAATATTTACTGAAATATATTTTTTTCGTGAAAATAATTATCCTTGGATAAATGAATTTTATAATTGTGTGAAAAAAGTCTTCAACTCGTTTAAAAAGCTTTCGAGATTTTGCGCAATACGCAAAAGAATAAAATTAACATTAAGGGGTCAAAACCATGGAGAGCTCCCCTGACCAAACTAGTCGGATCTTAATTCCCTGATTGCGGCTATCCCCGTACTATAGGAGTCAGAAATCCGAAACAATCGAAAAAAAGGTGCGTTTATTCAATACGTTTATTATATTATTTTAGAGTTTGATTTCGTAACTTAGAATATCGTTTGCACTAATAAATTGAGGCCACCCTCCCTATACATTTGAGTCCCTGAACGTGAAAATCCCATCTTTAGATCAAAAGTCATTCAGGATGGTCCGTTTTTTTTTAGCACACTACATAGAATATACATGTATGCAGGCACATAAAATGTACGTTGGCACATTCATCGTGCATATACATCCAGGTACATTGTATTTCCAATCAATGTATGTATGTACACAAAACATATGCATGTTCATTGCGGAAATAAATAAACAGACTACTCTAAATAACTTTTGATCTAATGATAGGATTTTAACGGTCAAAAACTCAAACTTAATGACTCGAGGGGGTTATTTAAAGTATGCTAATTAATAAGTGAAGAAGATATTTCAAGTAACATAATCAAGCACATTATTGTACTTTCCCTGAAAAAACATACATTTTTTCTACTGATTCGAGTTTACAAATCTCAAAATATATGGAGCAGTCACACTCTAGGAAATATGATCTCAATTGATGGGTCAGGAGCATATATGGCAACGTTACTTTTAAAAAGTAACGAGTAAAAGTACAAGTATTTTTAAAAAAAGTAACGAGTAAAAAGTAAAAAGTTCTTATTTTAAGAAGTAACGAGTAAAAAGTACAAGTAAAAGTAAAGTACTAAACAAAAAAAGTAACGATTTAAAAGTACATTTCTAGGAAATCGAAAATTCAAAGTAACCTAAAATTTCATTGAATAATATTCTTATGTTCTTCAATGTTTTTGCAAAATTGGTTTTATTTATTTAATTATTTTTAATTTTGAAAGTTATGGACATTAATTTACTTTCAAATTCGGAGGAATGTTATAGTATACAGTGTTGGCCAAAAGTACGGACACTTTTTGAAAGTTTCATGTTTTTCAACTTTGTGTGCCTGTAGGATATATTAATTTTCACTTAAATATAAACGTTTATACATCAAATTGAAGGTAATTTAATGTAGAATTTAATAAAAAATACAGTATTACAATATCTGTATTACAAAAAAAGTTATGCAATTAATAGTAAGATCTATCTTAGATTTGCATTTTTTTAAAGTGATACTTACACAATCAATACTTAGTAGGATAACCCTTAATTTTTAAGACAGCTTCACAGCGTCTTTTCATCGAGTGAACGAGTGTTTGGAGTTCATCTTTCGTAATCACATGGTGCAAAGAATCAATTATAGCTTCACTTAGTTGTATTTTATTGGATGGACGTTTTTTTCGTACAAGGAGTTTCAAACGTCACCACAAATTTTCAATTGGATTGAGATCAGGGCTGTTTCCTGGCCATGGTAATATATCTATGCCTTTATTTTGAAACCATGCTTTGCATACTTTTGCTGTGTGGCATGGATCTGAATCCTGCTGAAAGATAAATGGTGCGTTGTTGGAGAAGAGATTCCTGATGGAAGGTATCAATTTTGGTTTCAGGGCAGTTTCGATGTATTTTTGGGCATTCAGGATACCATCAATCACTTGAATTCGGCCCACACCATCTGCAGATATACATGCCCAAATCGTGACATTTGTTGGATTTTTAGTAGTTGCTTCAATGCAATTAGGATGAAGCGCTTCACCTACTCTACGTCTCACGTATTTTCTACCATCACTTCCAAAGAGCGATATTTTACTCTCATTACTCCAGATTACTTGCTTCCATTGTATTTCTGACCATTTAATGTGTTCTTTTGCCGACTTAGCTCGTTTTTCGCGTTGCTTTTGATTTAAATATGGTTTTTTCCTTGGAATTCTAGCTTGTAGACCAAATCCTGATAAGCTTCTTCTTATTGTTCTTGAACTTACTGCAATATCAGCTGCATTCATTTCACATCTAATGGCATCTGATGACATTTTTCTATCTTGATGGCCATCCATTTAATTTTTCTATCGGTAGTAACACTTGTGCATTTTTTTCCGGCCTGATTTGGCATCCTGAATGCCAAAAAATACATCGAAACTGTCCTGAAACCAAAATTGATACCATCCATCAGGAATCTCTTCCGAACAACGAACCATTTATTTTTCAGCAGGATTCAGCTCCATGCCACACAGCAAAAGTATGCAAAGCATGCTTTCAAAATAAAGACATAGATATATTACCATGGCCAGGAAACAGCCCTGAGCTCAATCCAATTGAAAATTTGTGGCAACGTTTGAAAATTCTTGTACGAAAAAAACGTCCATCCAATAAAAGACAACTAAGTAAAGCTATAATTGATTCTTGGCACCATGTGATTACGAAAGATAAACTCCAAACACTCGTTCACTCGATGAAAAGACGCTGTGAAGCTGTCTCAAAAAATAAGGGTTATCCTACTAAGTATTGATTGTGGAAGTATCACTTTAAAAAAATGCAAATCTAAGATAGATCTTAAATTAACTGCATAACTTTTTTTGCAATACAGATATTGTAATACTGTATTTATTATTGAATTCTACATTAAATTACCTTCAATTTGATATATAAATGTTTGTATTTAAGTGAAAATTAATATATTCTACAAGCACACAAAGTTGAAAAACATGAAACTTTCAAAAAGTGTCCGCACTTTTGGCCACCACTGTAATTTTATGATATAATCGTATAATATAATTTTAAAATCAAATATAATTTTAATATCAAACTTGTTATGGATTTGCACTAAAAAGAAATTTTATCTATTGATTTTAATTTTTAGTTTATTATTTTTATTTATTTAAATTACCATTGATATAAAATTGTTTTACTCTATAGAAACGCGTTTTAAAAGCACAAAAATAAACAAAGCAAACATGGGGTTTCAGATAGCTTTGTGATCTTTGAGCTGGTAAAAAATAATTGAATGTGCAGTATAAGTTGAAACAGAACAGTCTACAGTTTTATTTGTAACAATGGCTTATGCTGAAGTCATGCGAGAAAATCATTTTCCGAACATTTCTGCCAAACGGAATGATTAAAATTTGTAAACGAATTTTAGTATCAGCGGCAAAATTAATACCTTCGAGTTTTCAAGAGTTAAAATAGTAAAATAGTTTTCAGTTGCACAAATAGTTCCGAAGTTCTTAGAGATTTGACTGGCGTTGTTTGACAAGGTCGGGCATAAACATAATTTTAGGAAAAAATGTACTAGGTAAAAATGTATTTAGTAAAAAATGTATTAAGACAAAAATGTATTATTAGTGAGATCAAAAAGAAAATTGAAAAACGTAATAACAAAATCCAACAATTTTTATTTAAAATGTATTAAACAAATGCATAAAACTCGAAAATGAATGAAAATAACTTCTTAATTAATATTTTTATTCATTTTCCAAAATAATTGCATTTTGACAGCATTTTTAAAATTTTTTTTTTAGAAAGCTTACCGAGTTTTAGAAAAAAGTAACGATTTCATTCGACATTTCCGTTACAAATACTTGTACTTTTTCCCAAAAAAAGTAACGAAAGTACAAGTAAAAGTATTAAATTTAAAAAGTAACGAAGTACAAGTAAAAGTACGTACTTTTTACTTGTACCGGCGGTACAAGTAACGAAAGTAAAAGTACTGCCATATATGGTCAGGAGATCGGTCCGAAGTTTGTGCACTTTAATATTAATTTTACTTTTTGCGTCTTCCTCCATATCTCGCATAGAATCGCAAAATTCAATTAAGTAAAGGTAATTCTCTGCAAAATACAATTTTTAATAAACATTTCTTATTATTTCATTTTAAAACAGTTGAAACATTTTGAAGCTTATCAGCGCATTCATTCAAAGCAGGTGGAGGTAGCAACACCTACAATGTGTATAAAACAAGAGATTTGACAGTACGTTTCTCATTCAGAAATTGAATTTGAGCGTTGCTTTGGGGTTAAAAAGTGTTTGTTATGTCTCGTGTAAGAACCAGCCCGTGTCTGAGTGTCATCGAGGACTAATTGTGGCCTATCGGGATTGCGGTTTATCATACCGAAATATTGCTTCTCGCGTTGGTCGAGATCTGATGACTGTTAGCAGAATATGGAATCGATGGGTTCATGACGATCATATGAACACCGTCTAGGATCTCAGTGGCCCCCTATTACTAACAGCCGAGAAGACAGACATGTTATCCACATGGCCTTAAGGGATCACACAGCTACGTCACGAACCCTGAGTCATCAAATAGGATCATTTGCAATACAACAAGTGTCTGCACGAACAGTTCGACAACGTTTGCAGCAGCATGGACTGTCAGTACGGCAACCATGGCTTCGGCTACCCTTGACGCAGCATCACACGTAGGAGCTCCTCCAATGGTGTGATCAACGACGAACCAGGACGCAGGAATTGCTTGACGTCGTCTTTCAGAAGAATCCAGCTTCTGTATACAGCATCATGATGGCCGCATCCGTGTTAGGTGACATCGTGGAGAATGCCCATTGGCTGCTTACATTCGACATCGTCATACGGACCCATCACCTGGAGTAATGGTATGGGGTGTTATTGGACACACGTCTCGATCACCTTTTGTTTGCATTGCCGGCATTTTGAACAGCAGTCGTTACATTTTAGATGTGTTAGGGCCAGTTGCTCTGTCTTGTCTTCGAGGCTTCCATAACGCTACGTTTCAGTAGGACAATGTACGACCGCATGTTGCACGCACTGTCCTGTCCTTCTTTGACACAGATCATGTTCGCTGTTGCCCTGGCCAGCACTTTCTCCAGATCTCTCACCAATTGAAAATATCTGGTCAATGGCTTTAGAACGACTGGCATGCCACTGCTCGTCAGTCACTACGATCGATTAATTAAGGCATCATGATGAAGCTGCATGGAATGCTGTATCCGTCCATGCTATCTAATCTCTGTTCGACTCGATGCCCAGGAGAATAACTGCTGTTACTTGCTGCCTGGGAAGGCTACTCTGAGTACTGATTCCTCAGGATCAATACATCCAAATATCCTGAAAATTTAATCACTTTTTCTTCCAACTGTAATCGTATGTGCCCAATAAATATCATTCTGTTATTTGCATTCCCTGCTGGTGTAACAATTTTATTGGCCAAAGGAGTGTCATTCAATTTCATCAAAAAAAATTCGTTTGGAACTGAAATCGTCTCCCTCCAGTTATTCAGTGAATGCATCCCATAAAAACCAAGTTAGACCTAAATGGCAATAGATAAAATCGTGTCGCATTCAGCCACACTGTCCTTATATTTTTTAATAAGCTTATTATAACCAAAAAGTTTTGAATCCAGTGAACAAAATATTTTTAACATTTTAATTTTTTCTATTTCATATAAAATCACAAAAATCGGTTAATTTTTGAAAATGACACTTGTATTATTATTATTTTTTTTTTTTATAATCTGAAGACATTTTGTTTCAGATAAGGAAATTAATGATAAGTTGGATTCATGCATCATATTGACACCAGAAGAGGTATGATTATATATATCGTAGAACAATGTTGATTAAAGCAAATTTAAACTATTTTATATATTGCATTTTATGATCAAATTCTCAATAAATTGGTGATTCTTTGTTGATAATAAAATTCGTGAGAAACTAAAAACCAATCTAGCGTAGTAGTTGTTCATTTACGTCGCACTAGAGTGGCACAACGGGCTATTGGCGACTGTCTGGGAAACATCCCTTAGGATGATCCGAAGACATGCCATAACAATTTTGATCTTGTGCAGAGGGGATGGTACCCTCGCTTAGGTAGCACGACAACCTGCGTGCGAAGTCGGGCACTTTATGGTAGAACAGTTTAACGAGGACCAATGCGGCACACCCTGGATCCCTACGCAGACTGATTCAAGTGGCCACCCACCCGCACACTGACAGCAACCAGTGAAGCTTGACGTCGGTGCTGGGAACCGTAGCTTAACGATCAGTCCAATGCGGGACAAAAAGCAATGTAACATACCAATGCACATACCATTGTAGACATAATTATTTAGAAATGTCTCTCGCCATATCCGATGTAAACAATTTTCATTCAAAAATAGCGTATACATCAGTAAACTCCAAAACGCAAATGTGGTGTACTTCCATTAAAAAAAACTCCATGAAGGCAAACTTCTCCCAATACTTGATCCAGGAGTTCCCTTGTCTTCTGGATTGGGTTCAAAATTTCAAGACTACGGAGTTCAGCATTAATAGTCGTAAACCCAAAAATTGAGTCGACTATTCAACGATGGTCATAAAATAAAAAAATATTTTTGTAAATGCCGTGGTGGCTCTGAATATAGAGCATTAGCGTCCCATTAAGGTAAACCACGATCGAATCCCTTCAATGGCTGGTCGATACGAATTCAGAAGCTTGGCTCACACTGACCACAATGCTTGTGTAGAATCCGTTTGCATTGAATCATCTCTGGACAAACGATCTTTATAATTATTCTCGAGCTATAGCAACATACACAAAAAGTAATATTATGATTAAGGGGTAAAACGTTCGGACTGCTCTCCTGACTAAACTATGAGGATCATATTTTCTGAATTGCAGCAACCCCCTTGCACGTTAGAGGTAAGAAGTCAGAGTTCGTCAAATGAAAGGTATATTTAGCTGACAGATTAAGTATGTTTGTGTTTCTGATTACGTCGCATAAAATACTGTCTACACTTAGTAATTAGCATGTTTGAGGTCGATGCTTTAACCTATTAAGAATGAGTCAAAGAACGTGAAAGCATTAACCATAAAATAAAAAGTTATTCAGGTTTGCACATTTTTCATGCACTCTGTAAATGAAAATACGGCAGCATTGGCCCGATAAACAATAATTATTTAAGATCTTTTTTCTTTTGGTTCCATGTAAAATTACTGAAAATGTAAAAATTCACAATAGCTTTATATTTCTTATTTTTTTTTAAAGTATGGTGTGAGCGCAATAAAGCATTTCGCAGATTTTCTTTCAATGGACTGGTCCTGGCCAAACTGGAACGCCTTATTTCAAGATTGGTGTGCCATGGATGAAGAAAAAGAGGTACCTTGCACAATCGACTTAATAATGACAATTTATAAAATATAAATAGATAAGGAATGACAGCAATTATTATTGAATAAATTTAAACAAGAAAAATATTTCTCAAAGTTATCCCTTCAGCTTGAAAAAAAGCTCCACGAAGAAATTAGAAAAAAATATAAAAATGAATAAAAAATATCGGAACTTATTTGCGGAATATTTTGTCGTTGGAAATTTCGCCGAAAAAAAAACGTTAAAATATTGTACTGGTTCAGGTTTGACAGAGAAGCAGCAATCCAAGATTAATGCCCCGTGAATAAAAAAAGAAGGTCTATTGCACAAATGAGTAAGCAATGACATTTCATAAAATAGACGGGGAATGCCCATTATTGAAGTAGTTTAAAAAATTTACTGATTGTTTTGACATCAGTTTGCGCAAAAGCTGCGGGGTTGTAATAGGAACTAAATGTTAAAACTGATGAAGGATATCTGAACTTTTTTTCTGGAAATTTTACAGCAGAGAAATTTAACGAGAAAAAATTAAAATATTGCTTTACAAACATTTTAAACATTTATAATTGATTTGGTACACAAAGACGAAGATTTTTCAACTATCATGAAAGCGTGGATAATTCAAACAAATCTTTTTGAATATTTTTTTTCGAATCACATGAAATTACAATATATGATGCATTTATTTACTTTTATAGTTTATAATAATGGAGTAATAGACTAAAATTTCAAAATGAGTGCAAAGGGAGAAGAATGGATTATTTATTTAATTAGGACCAGTGTATAATAGAAAAATTGTCCTGGTGACAAAAGAGTCCCCGTTAAGGTAACTTTCACTTCTTTGGTTTGGAATTTTTACTTTAGGAGAAATCAAAATAAATACATAAATTATTTAAGCTCATAAGCAAGTCTATACATTTTTCCCTCTCTTAAACTAATTAACATGAACACGAAATTTTTTCTCGAATTATAAAATTGGCCATGGAAACTCAAATTGACTGTAATTTAAAAGTAACAAAGTTACTAAATGATTTGTTTTATATCCTATGTAAAACTTAATTCAATAAATTAAATATATTTTGCAATAGCAGGAAAAATTACTTGAACCATCATTGGGCCAACATTCATAAATCTTGGCTCAATTAATGTTCAAATAGTCGTTATTTTTCTGATATTGGCAGTAGATAGAATTTTCCGATTCACCCCATATTTTACAGTCACTTTACAACCATTATTAGTCCCATGTAAATTATGAGATCCACCCAATATTTTATATCCATTATTTAGAAAATATAGGTTCTATAAAGGCCAATTTAGGCCCTATATTGGCCATTACGGGAGCAATATTAAAAAGTCTGCAAATCTCAATATATCAACCATGTTGAGGCAATTTTGAACGCAACTAAGGAATAGGTAAAATTGTTGCTAGGGTAATTATTTAACCCTCCTTTAGATGATTCTTTTTTATTTGTTTAAGAATTAAAACAAATTGATCTAATTCATGGTCTAATAGATTAAAGGAAAAGTGCTTTAAAAAATTATTGCTATATCATATAAATACTGCTATATCCGATATTTTATATCCTTAGTTAGAAAACGTAGGTTCTATATTGGCCAACTTACGCCCGATATTGGCCATTATAGGAGCAATATTAAAAAGTCTAATAAATCGCAATATTGGTCCCTCAGTGCATGTTCTTATAGGACCTAGGATGCATTTTTAAACCCAATTGGGGCATAGGTAAAATTGTTGTTAGGATAATTATTAATCCATCTTTGCATGGTTTCTTATTTTTTGTGAAATAAAACAAATTGATCTACATAATTCATGAAGGAAAAATGTTTTAAAAAAATCATATCATAAATGTATAATATTAAATAAATCCAAAACAGTATGGTGAAAATATCAATAACTGTATAAAGTGCATAAAAAATAATATATCTTTGTACATCTTTTTTCTTCCTGATGATAATTTTAAAAAAAATATTTTTATTATTATTCTTTTGCAACGCTCATATAATTTTAGCTACCACGCGGCGCTTGTCTTCAGAATTTTCGTCATCAAGAGCATTTTCTGATAGACAACCACTTTTTAAATGGTCCAAGTAATCTTCGATGTTCCTTCTGAATTTCTTCACAAAAATAATATAAAAATAAACATATAGTAAAACCATTTTCGACATACATTCGAAGTGAAACAAATGCATGGTAATGTAAATTTCTGCGGGGAGTGAGTTGGTATCTACAGTGTCAAGCTTCATCTATGAAAAGGTACCACACTATAGTATCGATTAGCATGTTTTATACACTAGTGAGTTAGGACTATATTTTTGTAATGGTAGATACACTACATTACTCCCCCACCAGAATTATATCTGTTATAGAGTTCAATGAACGGATACCACTAGTTGATTGATTACTGTTTTTTGTGAGATGCCGGGTGAACTGTATTAAGATCACCGTACTTTTTTGCTGATTGTAAGTGTTGTATTATGTTCACGGTCGTGGTTGCTCCCTGTGTTGCCATTAGCAGTCGAATGTATGCAAACTAACATTGTGTGAGATTGATACGAGACTGAGTAGCACCAGTGCGTGGAAGTGGCTAATGTAGCAATGTGGAATATCTATCGAGGTAGGCGTTTCTATCAAAGTAGGCGTGTTCACATCACGACCGAAGGTCACCAATGTGGAGAAAGTAGTTATCGATAATGTCAACCTTCTTCTATGAAAAGGTACCCCACCATAGATTCATCATCATCATCAATATTTATCTGAGCGCCTGGAGCCGTTAGCCGCCTTTTTCCCATTCGTCTTCAATTGTGATCTTTAGGGTGGTTCATTCTGGTAATTACCATAGATTCGTCGTCGTCGTCGCGGATTGCTCGAGGCTTTTAGGCCCCGAAGGGGCCTTTTACCTCTCCATAGGAATTGGAGTCTTCAATTAATAAGACCATAGATTCGAGTTAACATGCGTTATGTACTACTGGATTGGGATTGTATTTTTGTAGTGGTAGATACACGCATGTCTGTCTCATGGTTTTGGGAAGATTATTTATGTATTTAACGTACATTGCGCAGAAAATATCATAAACTGAAAAGAAACAACCATTTTTCCATTCATAAGCACTTGTTAGAAAGAAAATGTCAGAATATTTATCAAAATTCTTCAAGAAATCGTACGTTTCTTCTTACCACAACAAAAGGCGGAATGACAAGCTCAAACCGCCCTAGCAGCAAAATGACTTGGGTCGTCATCGGGCCAATATTCACTAATCTTAGTTCACAAATGTTTCAAATTGCTGCTATTTTCCGATATCAGTCTATATATTTGGAAAAGGCCAATATTTCCTATAGTCACATTGGTCTATATATCCTATTTAGATTTGCCCGATTCTCCCTATATTTTACAGTCACTTTACAACCAATATCGGCCTTTCACCTAATGAAGTTAAATAACCATCGCAGCAACTCAGCTGACCTAATGAAGCCGATTAGTTCTTTTGCAGTTTTGTACAAATTACAACTGGGTTCGAGCCCCAGCATTGACTCCACTATATTTTTTCCATTCCCTTCAACACTTAAAGAGTGCCCCGCACTTCCCTATTTGTAACCGTGGACTATTATAATATAAAACTCTATTCACACAAAGACGCCAGCACCTTAAAACTGCTTAACACAAAAACGACTTGCAATTCCAATCTCTTACGGGAGAGGAAACAATCAAATAAACTAATAAAATCACATCCCATGGTTTTTTTCATGAAACACAACTCAACTAAAATGTAACTTTAATGCCTATTACCTAACAAAAAGACCAATGCCCAGTAGAGTTTTTTTTATAACTGTTTTGAAACCATGCCAATTGCAAATGGTTGAGGAACAGAACAGTTTTGTATTCGTGTTTCTTTTTTAACCATACTAGTTGTTCACGGTTTCAAAATCGTAAAGGTAAAAACTTTTCTTTACGTAAACTTTATGATTTGTAGATGGACATATTGCGGCGGTTATTCTAACGTAAGTCAGGAAAGTAAAATTTTTCAAGTGTGTTAGAAACAGTGATGTTTGAAAAATGTGATTTCAAATCATTGTTATAAATGTTTATTAAAAAAAATATTGTCGTCTCCAAATTAAACTAAATTATTTCTTTTTAAGGCAGAACTGTTTGTAGAAGCTGTTCAGTATGCAACAGAAGTTGGGGTAGTAAGTATTGAGCCAGTTAACTTATCCCGATGAGATTAAACAGATTTTTTTAACTGTCCGAGTCCGGCTCCTGCGATTTGAGCGGGGTCGAAGAAATTTTTTCCCTTGTTTCAATACTGATCCCGCTATTTCACCGTGTAGATTAAAAAAAAGAGAGAAAAAAAACATTATTTGATGGTTATTTTCGCTGCTGGATGACACTAGAGCATACCTGCCAACTTTTAATCTCTTCCATTATGATTTTTCCCAGTGGTAGTAACATGGAATTAAAATTTCGATTGTAAGCAGAAAAATACGTTGTATTTGAAGAAACATCAGCTGACAATCATGATAACAACGAATATTAATATATATGCTTAATCTTTGAAAGAATAGTTGTGATCAAAATCATTTAAAAATAAAGTTTATAAATGAAAAAATAGTACATTTTTACTACCACTTTAAATATAAAAATAAAATTTTACGCCAAATGCGTAAAAGTTGGCAGGTATGCTGGAGCATACCTGTCAACTCTTCCGGATTTTCCCGAAGATTTTATTTTCACATTTAAAGTGGTAGCAATACTCAGGTTATTCCAATAAACTTTTTGAATTATAATGATAATTATAAATGAGTTTGATCACCACTACATATAAATAATTATAATAAATATATGAAAGCATAATAATCAATGCTTAAGCGAATTTCAACGGAATCAAAATGTGGGTATATTTTTGAGGCAGATTGTTTTTCGTTTATTGTTTTACTGCCACTCTGAAAATCCATTCTCGGAAAGAGTGAAAGTTGGCAGGTATGCACTAGAGAGCTCATGAATTTTGCTTCCTCTCTTGATAGATACATGTCCCCTGTGTATTTGTGAGTTTGCTTGCTGTTTGTTTTTCTTTCACGCGATTAGCATTATTGAAAGATATAGATTTGCCGAGTGTCAGCGGTGTTACATGTGGGAATAAAAAACGAAAATATCTTGATTATGAAAATAGTGATTCGGATTCGGAGTATTCCACAAATCAGGGCATTTCTTTTCTTTTTTCTGTTTATTACAAAATTTCTGTAAAATTTTTTGAGACAAAATGCTTACAAATTATATTCACCTGAAAATAAAAATAGCGCATCAATTTTTTCACTCATAATTCCTGCACACTGAAATAGTGGGCGCCATATTATACATTTTTTGAAAACGTAAAATCTATTAAAATTCTTGCATCATTTAAAAACAACTAATGAAGATGTGAATCGTAACATATGTAGATAAAAAATATATAAAAAATATCGCTCCATATTTTAAGACCGGAAAGTATAAAAACTAAGGCGCACGCGGAGGGTTTTAATAAAGAATGCGAACGATAAAAACGAAATCAGAAAAATATTAGCGCACTATTATTTTTATTTTGATAAAAATATTCCTCAAGTGATTCAAATTTGAAACTAAAGTCTATAACAGGAAAAAAACCGTAACAATGAAAAAATAAAAATCGATTTATATTTCTGACACCATATGCATTTAAAACGCAGACATGCCACAGTGTATTTATTTCAATTAATACATATTACCAACATGAATTAAGCATCATTGTCGTCAATGATAGTATGACGATTTCTTACTGTTCTTCAAGACAAATAAATATTTTTACTCCATTTCCTTTGCTTTCTACTATATTTCTTATTTCTTTTATTTCAGTATCCATATATGACCTTAATTAAATAAGCATATTTGGCTTAATTAAGCCTCATTGGCGAAATTTTTTCATGTTTCTCCAAATTGAATTAGTACCACTTTCCCATTAATTTTTGATTTTGAATACATATTTTTTTTTTCTATTCCATTACCGTTGATTTTAAATAAGTAATTTTTCAGAAACACGTTTACCACTAACGATTAACCAATCAGAAAATTTCACTTGGTTCTTCGCTCCTCTTGTTTAAACGATTTGTCGTAGAATGTTCTAATGTTGACAGTGACCTCCCACGTGCTTGAAACTATCTGTATGCTAAATTTCATCGCTTTCTGTCGGATGGTTTAGGAGTCTATAAAGGAGATACATACACACATACATTCATTTTTATTCATAGCTTTGATCTATTTGGTTATTTTCTTAAATCTTTATGTTTCTAAATCATTTTAGAAATTTCCCATTTTACACAGTTTTGAAGTTACACAGTTTGTAGAATTATTCTTCTTTCCCTAATTATTTATTAGTTTCTAAATCTCGTTCAAAAAGTACCTTTCTTTACACAGCCATTTTGTTTAATTTTTATGATTCTCTTTTCTAAATGATTCTTAAAAAAATTTTTCTTTATAAATGTGTGCAGAAAAATTTTGTTGCTTGTAGAAGTTTTCCAGTTAGAAAAAAGAAAAAAAATTTCTCATTGAATAATATATATATATATATATATATATATATATATATATATATATATATATATATATATATATATATATATATATATATAATGGTGAAATAGCAGTTTCATCCCTCTCCAGACGGAGAGGGAGAGACAGAGTTACAGTCAGATCTGACGGAGTTTAGTTGGTAAACATTATACACCAAAAAGCCACGCAAAAATATTCGGTCCTGCGTTTTATAGGATGATTACAAGTTGTGAAGAGGTCAGTCATTATTGCCTCTTTCTGTATTCCTACGCCTCATCAATTTATTTATTACTCATAGCAACTCGTTTCATCTTTCCTTATATGGAAGTGAAAGATCTTAAAATAACTTCTCTTTTGAAGTATAAATCTAATTATTATTCATTGGCATGTTTTTAGCCTTGAAGTCCCAAAATAGAATTTCTACCCTTATCCTTTACCAAAGGTATTTTATGAAAATGAATGAAGTTTTAAATGCTTTTATTAATACAAAAGTATTTAATTTTTGTATTACATCTCCCCCAAAAAAAATTTTGGTAAGCCAAAATAAAAATTTAGAATACTATGAATATAAACTTTATGTTGGTATGACTGTCCTCTTTCTTACAAATAACCTTTTTTCAACATGTGAAAAAAAATTATTTGCAGTAGCAACAATAAAACATAATAATAAAATTTATATGTTTAGTGAACTAAACAGAAAGAAAAATTAAACATAAATTTATAACTTTTCTATTAAACTTTTCAAAAATTTTTCCACACAAAAATATACAAAATTTTTATGCAAAACGAACTGGACAACAAGTGTCATTTATTCAGAATTTAAGATTCTGTATGGTTAATGGGGGTTATTTACTAGATGAAATTCAGCATTCCCCGTTGAAATGGAGGAAAACAGAATTTCATGAAGCACATTAAAAATGAGAGATCCAGACTGGACATAAAGAAAAATAGTTTATAATATTTTTTAATTATTTATTTTTTTTCACTGTGTTGAGAAAAAAAAGTTCAAGTTTCCTCGCCAAACATCTCCACACGCGATTCGGATCTCTCAAAAATATAGGGATTACTTCTTTCTTTGAAGAAAGTAAAAACATTTATTTTGGACATTATTCATGATTTAATTTTAACATTTGTGGGCTGTGATATTTCCTAAGTTTTGATAAATGTACTATTTCAAAATTTCGTTTTCTTACATTTTTATTTTATTTAATTCATAATCAATCAGTTTCTTGGTCATTCTTTCTTTTTCCTATTTTTTCTTTTCTTTTTGTTACCCTTCACCTTTTTTTTCTTCCGATGTTTACTTTTATTGAAACATCTTCAACTTTTATTTTTTCGATGTTTACTTTTGCCGAAACATCAAACCTTTTATTTTTTCGATGTTTACTTTTACTGAAACATCCTCAACTTTTTTATTTTTTCGATGTTTACTTTTACTGAAACATCAAACTTTTTTTTTTGCACAATTTTTAACCTTAACATTTTTAGAAGTTTGCTGTCTAATGTGCAAAGTTAAGTTGTCATTGTTTGAATTAGCTGAGGTGATCAATCTCTTACCAAATTAAGTAACAACTGGCCCGACACAATCAATAAGCAAACAAAAATCTTTGCAAGTCTACAACCCTACTAAAGCATATGGAAAATCAGTATCAAGTATAAAAACTTAACTGAGTTAAAATTTTCGCCTATCGTAATAAGGGAAACTCACAAATTTTGTTAAGTGTTAACTGTCCTTTTGTTTGGGAAGCATTCAAGTTTTCACATTTCTTAATAGGAATATTTAGTTTTGACCAAGTCCTATAAAGCAAAATTTTTACAAATTTCTATAAAGTTTTTTTTTTTTCGATTTAATCGTGATAAATCATTAGGAAACAAAAGCTTAAAAAAATAACTTAATTTTGTTTGCCATTATTAATTTAATTGACGTTTGAACCGCATTTATTTCCTTCAAAAACATTTTAAATGCACTATAAAAACGTATCATATTTTTAAAAAAAAGCAATATAAACACAAGAAATGCAATCTAACTCTTAAAAACATTCTATTCAATTATTCATAATAAAAAGTTTTCTCATTTCTCATATCTAATTTCAATAAAAAATGAACACCCTACTCTCCAACGTCGACCTTTATCAATTTCGTTGAAGAGAAAAAAAAAAATATCATAATTTAAAAATAAAACGAATATAAATATAAGAAATGCAATCCAACATTAGTAATATACTCAATTATTCAGAATTTAAAAAAAAAATTTTTTTTTCTTCACTAAAATATGTAATCATAACAGTATCACAAATTTTGAGAAAGAAGAAAAAAAAAAATTTATATATCACTTTTTCTTCTTCAATATTTGGCGAAGAGGAAAAAAAAATCATTCGCGCACTTCACTTTCTTTTTCTTATTAATCATTAAAAATCAACAAAATAACTGTTTAAAAAAAAATACTCAAAGGATATGTAGCTGGATAAAGTTCGAATTAATCCAAAATATATCTTGATAGCCACAACATCAGATAAAAGTTGATAGGAGAAAAATATTTTTTTCTTCTTTTTTCTGTTCGTTAAAATGATTCATAATTATAGTGAATGCGATAGTGAAGGAGAAATTGAAGCTTATTTTTCTTTGAGTTCTGAGTAGGAGGTTAGGGAATGTCGAACATCTAAGTAGACCATCGTAAACCATTCCGGGGGAGAAAACACTTCATCGACGATTAATCCAGAGTAGCACAGGCATAACTAAACTTTCCGTAGGTCACTTGTAAAGGGATGGGATTTCTAATCGAAAACATTTTTATCTCTATCAGGAATCCAATGAAGTAAGTTTTTCTCTTCAATCCAAGGGGGTGAAAAACTGATCCTTCCTTCTCGACGAGGTAGCAGTCACGTTAGGCCTAGTTCTCAATATATAGAATTGCTAAGTTTCTTCCGCGAAGCCAACATCCTGCCTGGCTTGTAATAACGGTGGAACCACACCGTTATTTTTTAGTTATTTACAATCCAAGTAGCATGATTAACGAGTCAAGTTTCGGCATAATCTTTTATTTTACTAAACGATGGTGAAATAGCAGTTTCATCCCTCTCCAGACGGAGAGGGAGAGACAGAGTTACAGTCAGATCTGACGGAGTTTAGTTGGTAAACATTATACACCAAAAAGCCGCGCAAAAATATTCGGTCCTGCGTTTTAAAGGATGATTACAAGTTGTGAAGAGGTCAGTCATTATTGCCTTTTTCTGTATTCCTACGCCTCATCAATTTATTTATTACTCATAGCAAATCGTTTCATCTTTCCTTATATGGAAGTGAAAGATCTTAAAATAACTTCTCTTTTGAAGTATAAATCTAATTATTATTCTTTGGCATGTTTTTAGCCTTGAAGTCCCAAAATAGAATTTCTACCCTTATCCTTTACCAAAGATATTTTATGAAAACGAATGAAGTTTTAAATGCTTTTATTAATACAAAAGTATTTAATTTTTGTATTACATATATATATATATATATATATATATATATATATATATATATATATATATATATATATATATATATATGTATATGTATATATATATATATATATATATATATATATATATATATATATATATATATATATATATATATATATATATATATATATATATATATATATACACAACATAACCAATGCAAAATAAATCAAAACAATAGTGTGAGAAGCACTTGAAAATTAAAATTCATACAAAATAGATCACATTAAGTAAAAAAATATATCGTGTAAAAAAACGGAACCGAACGAAATCTATAAAGTGAGTAGCGAATTCAAATAAACTTATATACACGGAAACCTTCCAAGAATGTGTTTCAAAATATTTTCATAATAGGATTACCAGATAAAAAAAATATGAAAATAGAATCAGAAATAGAGCTAAAAAATCAGGAGATTTTATTTATGGCTCGTTCTTTCTGCAGTACTGAAGCGCGTGTACCAAGGAATAGTTACCAAGGATTGGCCCAAAAATGAATGTGAGCAAGGTAATAATATTATACTGGATAATTTAAAGAATTTTATGATTAAGAAGGTTGATATTTAATAATACAATTTTTATAATTTTGGAAAATTAACTTTTATGAGGGGAAAACATCATTTGCCCGTTTTGCAGAGATTTTTACCCATGGATTTGTCCGAATTAGATTTGCACATGGTTAAATTAAAAAGTAACAAAGAAGTTTTGAGTAAATTGATTAATAATCACATACAATTAACTCAATGATTTTATGTTGAATTTAATTACTTTCGTTTGGTATTGCTTTTTTCTTCTTCCAATTTTGAAAGAGTTTGGTTATTTGAGTTTTGGATAGGTATATAACAACTACATAGTATTTTAGTTCAATTCACTTGATTAAAAGTGGTATTTAAGTAGTTGTTTTCATAAACTGTAGAATTCCATGAAATAAGCTTATTTATATTAAAATCAAAATCATTTATTTTATCGTATTAATCAACAAAGCAGTTATTTTCTTCTTTTTTAATAACTCAATCCAAAAAATTAAAATTAATATTATCATCATGATTACGGAGCAACATTATTAATTGTATAATCTTGAAAATTAATGATAGTTAATCAATAAATCAAATCACAAGCGGAGAGAAATATATTTGTATTATTAGTGTTAAATATGTATTTCTCTTAAAAAAAATTATAATTTTTTAGTCAACGTGTGCTGATTTCACCAAATCTGAAGCATGTGATGGAATAGAAAAAGCAAGTGTAAGTATAAGTATCACTTGATGTTATTATAAATTAATATTTTGTGCTATCTTTAGAAATAGTATTTAGTTATCCAGAAATCACTGAAGAATTAATTAAATTTGTTCTTAAAGTTTAGCTCAGATTGCTCTACTGTATCAAACATACTATATCAATATTGCGATGCTATATTTAAAAGATATTCAAATAAAAAAAAATAAAAAAAATTTTTTTCGAACTATTATTGACTTACTGACACTAAATACATTGGGAATGGGTTATAAGTACTTTATAAATTAAAATAGCTATTTCATATAAGTATTGTGACAATAATTCTGCTTATAGTTTCCAGAAACGGAATAGTAACTAATCTGTAAAGAAATTATTTTGACACGTAAGGCGCCGAAAGCAAGCAACCTTGCAGCAAATGTTTTTTTTTTCTTTTTTGAATAATTTACTAAGGTTGATTGGTTTAACGTTATTCTTACACAGCAAGCATGCTTGAATGATAATTTTATTTTTTTCAAAAGATTAAACATAGACACTCAAGAATTTTTACAAAAATATATTTTTATAAGCTTTTATTAAAAAAATTGTTTTTTTTTTAAATTTCTTTCCCCTCTTCCTTTATTTGTTATAAATATTTTTTAATGATGACGTGTTATGTTTTTGCATCCAATTTCGATAGGAAGAGGCTATTTATACGAACTTCATGCTCGTTAACTATGATAGTTAAATTTAAAATTGTTTCAAGCTGGGATGGTTTATTTGCTAATCATTTATAAACCACGCTGTCGTGTCGACATATTTATTCAAATAGTATTATATACTTGTTATTTTCGTCGAAAAATTATTTAAAATACGAAAAATAATTCATATTAAATTTCATTTAAGATTTTTTTTAGTTAATTTTTACATATGTTTTTTTCTTATTATAGAGCTGCGGCACAGAAATATTAAACAGACTTCATGCTGAAGGAAAATGCTGAAGACTCAAATTATAGCATCGATTTAATATATTCTTCGATAATGCAAATATAGAGCTTCAACCATTTAAGCATTTGCTAACTAATTATTTTCGAAAAAATAAAATTTACCCTTAGCAAGTTCAAGAAGCTAATTCTTCTTCAATTCTATATGCGTTTCGTCCAAAACAGAATTTCTTTTATTTCTTCTTCTTTTTTTTAACTTTTACAAGCTTTTTGATTTAGGAACGATAATAAAAATTGAAATAAGTGTTTAAGTACATCAAACGGTTACATATAAACAAAAAAAATATTAAAACTGCCTTTTTTTAATTAATATCTACTGATATACTTTTTTTGCCATTTAGTACTATAATTATAGCTTTTAGCCTTTAAGCCGATCCGGAGTTAGGTTTTCTGGATCGGTCTTCAAATCTGTGCTGAAAACACTAGATTCTAAAAAGGAGTAGAAAAAAGAATTATCAAAATTGAAAGACAGGTTGCAAAAAAGACATGCTATTTTTGAACTTCTAAAATGACAGAAATATATATATATATATATATATATATATATATATATATATATATATATATATATATATATATATATATATATATATATATATATATATATATATATATATATATATATATATATATATATATATATATATATATATATATATATATATATATATGAAGATAAAACGAAGGAAAATTATAGACATATGAAAATGGGGGAACCTTTTCATCTCCCAACAACACGATTATATCCGCAAAACAGAGTGCTTTCTAATATTGTATCAATATAGCTAAAGCAAAATATATTAATACAATAGTGTGAGGAGCACTCAAAATTTTTTTTACAAAAATTACATCAAATAAAATAGAACACAATAAGTAAAAATAGCACGCAAAAACAGAAAATAAAAGAAAAGAAAAAAGAAAAAACAATATATAACAAAAACTATAAGGCGAGTAGCGAAATCAGATGTACTTACATAAACAGGAAATTTTTCAAGAATGATTTAAAAATATTTTCTCAACAAGATTGCTAGATTACAAAATATGAAAACAAAAGCGCAAATTGAGTGTAACTAGAGGGGTTTTGTTTTAAAGTGCCGTTCTTACTGCATTGCTGAAGTACTTTGTTAAGCTGTGCATTGATTTGTTAGTTACCAAGGATGGTCCCGAAATGGATATGCGCAAGGTAATATTATTCTGGATAATTAAAAAAAGTTGACCATAAATAATTTCAGAAAATAAATATTTAAGAAAAAATATAAAATAGAAAAGAGAAACATAAATTGCCTGTTTTGCAAATGATTTTAGCCAAGGATTTGCCGAAATGGATCTGCACATGAAAAATTATATAAATTATGAAAGAAAAAAAAATTAATAGATAATTTTAACACGGATTTGCCGGAAATAGATTTGCACATGGAAAAATTAATAAAGACATTTTTAGTAAATAATTGTACCCACGGATTTGTCCTAAATGGATTTGCACATGGAAAAATGATAAAAAATTAACAAAGAAAAAAATTTTAGTGGATAATTTTAGCCACTGATTTGCCCGAAATGGATTTGCACATGGAAAAATTATATAGATTAACAAAGGACATTTTTTGTAAAGGAATTTTTTAGTAAATAATTTTGACCACGGATTTGCCCGAAATGGCACATGGGAAAATAATATAAATTAACGAAGAAAATGTTTAGTAAATATATCCACAAAAATATACGATTAATTCAATGATTTTACATAAAATTTTATAACTTTAGTTGGGTATCCATTATTTTTATCGCATTTTGAAAGAGTTTATCTATGTGTTTTTTGGATAAATAAATATTACTACATATTCATTTAATTCTGTTCATTTCATTAAAAGTGGTATTTAAATAGATGCTCCTAGAAACATTAGAATTCCAAGAGATTAGTTTATTAATATCAAAATTAAAATCATTTCTTTTATCGTATAAATCAACAAAGCAGATATTTTCAACTTTTATAATACCCAAATCCAAAAATTTGAAATTAATATTATCATCATGATTTCGAAGTAAAATTAATTCCTCAGGGAAAATATCATTCAATAAAATCGTAAAATCTTGAAAATTAAAGATAATTAAAACATCAATATATGTAAAAACAAATTTAATACTAAGAGTATAATTTTTTTCATAATAATGCAAAAATAAGTTAGCTAAGAGAGATGAATAATTAGATCCTTGTGGTATTCCATCAATTTGAAGAAAAATAACCTTTCCATTGTAAAGATAAGTATTAAAAAGACAAAAATTAATCAGAATTTTCCAATAATCAAAATTGCAACAAAGGATATTTTTTAAAATCATAGTAATAATTCAAAGGGACATCTTTTAGATTAGAAAGGGGAAAGCTATTGAAAAGATCCTGGAAATCAAAAGTCGCAATAGAATTAATTTTATTATGTTTAATGAAATCTAAAATCGGTTGATTATTAGTGATAATCCAAGAGAGACTTTCTTTAGAAATATTGTTAATAATTTTATTTAAGTAGTTGGAAAAAATGGTGCCAGGTTTAGTTAAATAAGTATTAGATCCACATGCGATAGTTCTAAATTTTACAGGAATTTTATGAAATTTAGGACTGATAATTAAGTAAGGAAATTGTACATTGGCAATTTTAATTTTTAACCTCTTATAAAAGGTTAAAATTTTAAAATGACAATATTATTATTGAAATTACTTAGTTTAAAATTTTTACTATTTTCTAATTCCGTATTTAAAAGTTCAGCATAGAATTTTTTACAGAATATCGCATAGTTATTGTTAGCTTTGTCTATGGGAGTAATTACAAAATTTTTTAAAGTTGCTTAATTGATTGGACAATATTAGAAAAATTTGTTGGATTGTTACTCTTATTTAAATTATCCTTATTATTGAAAACAAAGTTTTTAAAGTAATAATAAACACCCCATTTCCAGTCTGTTAGCATACCTAAAGATATATAAAGATTGGTAAAGGTAAAGAGAATCTATTTGATATCTATAAAAAAAACTATTGAGATCATTAAGAAAGTATTTTAGAATTTTATTGATTGATATATGGTAAATGGGTCTAAATTTTGTGCCTTTTATCATTAAATTCTTAAGTTCTAAGTTTTCTATAATATTTAAATTACCAGTAATAATATGTTTATGATGTTTATCAACAAAATCAAAATATTTATCCTCCTCACAGTGACATTCATAATCGGATATATTACTACTCCCTAAATTTTTGCTTATATCATTATAATTAAATATAGTTCTACCAAGAGATTTATTATATTTGAAACTTTTAATTATGTTAAAATCTTTTAATGGAAATAAAGCTTTGAAATTTTCAAAAATGTTGTGAAATTTGATCTTATCAAAAATAGGATTTTAAAAGTTAATAACGAAATATAAATTATCTGAACTTTTCTTTTTATTTGGCAAAATTTTGCTCATTTTGGCCTTTATAAGATCGAAACAAAGAATTTTGAAATGCAAATTAATAAAAGAAAAGTAAATAATAAAATCGTAGAACTTATATACATCATAATTCTTAAGGAAGAAGACAAAATCTGTAATTGGTTAAATGTTATAATGTTTATTAAAATCTTTTTCCATATTAGAAAGAGAATTTATATTTAATTTTTCACTATTAAGAGAGTTTCTATTACTTCTTGAACCCCGTTTACCTCAATTTGTACGCTTATCTTTAATATAAAAAGGTGAATAAGTTGAGGAGTTATTAAAGTTAATCTGTGTATGTTGGAAGGTATCGTTTTGCCCATACGACGAAACTGCATGTTTTGTTGAAAAGCATGTAGTAATTTTCTTTCTGTAGTCTTAAATCTAAATCTTCTATAGTATCTAAAATATTAATTTTGACACTGTTAAATTTATGTACTCTAAAATGATTCAATTCCTGGTTATTGATAGTCTTATTACTGTTTATATCAGAACGGTGTTGATTAATTCGAATGTTAAGTGAGTTACTGGTTTGTCCAACATATTTCATATTACAGAAACCACAGGGTAACATATAAATAACATTTTTAATTTTACGAAAAGATTTGGAGCTAACTTTATAAAGAAATGTATGTTTTTTGTCAATATTAGGGCAAGTGTTGCATCTTTTATCACCACACACTTTATAGGACGGTAAAGTTTCGGGAATAGGATGCATTTCAAAAAGTCGTTTGCTTTCGCTTTTGCTTTCAGAGTAGCAGGATGTCGATCTGGAGTTCCCCTCTGATTTAGGCTCTCCGTACCGGGTACAACATGAAGAATAATTTAAATATTGAACACATTTTTTACCAGGAGAGCAACGTCCTAACACACGTAACGTCCTAAAGACAGGAAATTAAAAAACGTATATCTATCCCTCTCTTTCTATATATATATATATATATCTATATATCTATATCTATCTATCTATATATATATATATATATATATATATATATATATATATATATATATATATATATATATATATATATATATATATATATATATATATATATATATTCTAAAAAATTCGAAAATTTATTAAGTTTCTTTACTACGCAGTTGCTACAAGTACGTAGAGCCAATAATATAATATAATAACACAAAAAAAGCAAAGAAAAAAAGAAAAACATTCAGAACTTGAAAGAGAAAAAAATATTGAAAATTTGAAAGAAAGTAGACAAAATTAATTAAAACTAGAATATTTAACAAAATGACCTAGATGAAGAGGTATAATACAGTTATCAAAACACACGATTTTTTCCACAAACATAGTGCTTTCAAATATTGTATTAACAAATCAAAATATATTAATATAATAGTATGAGGGACATTAGAAAGGAAAGAGACTGATTGGTAAACAAGCTTTTAACAAGTGAAAGTATCACGAAAATTCCAGAAAAATTCACATAAAATTTTCAATAGAACTCAAAAATTTTTATAGATGAAACAAAAGAGGAACACATGAAGGGAGAAAGGTAGTCAAGTTCTTATGAATAATTTGCAAAAATGATTTAAAATATTTTCGTTATTCAATTGCCGGATTACAAAGTATGAAATTAAAGCGTTGGTAGAGACTACGGGGAGACAATTTTATGACGCGCTTATAAAGAAATGCATTTGATTTTTTTGTTACCTTACATTGAACTGTAATCTGCATTTGTGCAAGATAATGATACAGTAGTGTGAATAATTCAAATTTTACACTTAATAAAAGGTGGAATAATTTTAAATAGATGGTTAAACATTTAATTGAATATTGAAGGAGTTCGTTGGCTAGTTCTGGAATACAGCCGAAGCGTTCTTCCCCTCCCTCAGTAAAAAAGTAAGTACGTCAAACGTCAATATTCCAGAAATGGAACATTGTTAAAAATGTAAAAACGCATTTAAAAATTTACATCACTATTTTTTTTTAATTTTATGATATTTAGTATTGAATTTGTCAAATTTTAAGAATTTCGGTTAACCTATATCTACTGGAAATGGACATATTTGTTTCGGCAAATTCTTTCAATTCTATTGATTCGATCACAAAGGTATTTAAATAAATCTTTTTAGATATATTAAATTTCCCAGCAATTAGTTCATTTTAAACTTAACATCATTCTTTTTATCGTGTAGGAAAACAATGTAGATAGTTTCTTCTTTTTGAATATTTAAGTCCAAAAAAATTTAAAACAATGTACCCATGATCCGTCTACCATTGAGGACATCTTAAGTCAGCACTGTGGGCGGTGCAAGCCCGGTGCAGAATTCGTATCGCCGGGAAGGCGAATGCTCTATCCCCTGAGCCTACACGGCTAAAGTTAATTGCAACTTTAGATCCTTGCGATGTTACATATTTTGAATAAAAAATACTTTCCATTGTATAGATAATTGTTAAAAAAAATGCTGATCAGGATGCGTAGCCAGATTTTTTAACAAAAAATAAGCACTTTCTAATACTTTTCAAGCATACAAAAAATATTTTTAATCACTTTCAAAAAGAAATCATGATAGGAATCTGTGCAGGTATAAAAATTATTTTTTTTCTATCGCTTAAGGCTCTTAATTTATAAATATAAAAACAATAAAATTTAAAAACATTTTCAAAAACTTTGCATAATCATGATAATATAACTAGATTTTCATAAATATTGCCGAGAAAATTATTAAAATCATGTATTTTTTGTAATTTAAAACGACAATCGACACGGCAAAGAAAAATATCTCTTTTTTTAAATTAAGTTCTTTTTACAATCCCCAAATAAAAAAAAGCACCCCCAAGGACTTTTAAAAAACGTAAGTCAAAAATTAGCACCTTTATGCACTTTTTAAAAAGGCACCACATCCTGGCAGATTAATTAAAATTTCCCAGTAAATAATTTTGCGATTAAGGATAATTTTATAAAAATAATAATAAAAAAAATTAGTTTGAGAAGTGGAATGCCATTACAGAGAAATTGGAACTGAAATGTCGATATAGATATAATTAAGTTGTGTTTAATAAAGTATTAAGTAGGTTTTTCATTATCAATTATCAAAGAAAAACCTTCTTTAATAATAATGTTAATACTAAAAAAAACGTCAGGTTTAATTAAGTAAATATTAGATTCACAAGTAATTGTTCGAAACTAAATTTAATTAGTAACGAGAATTTAGACAGATTAATGAGTATGGAAAGCGTAAATGATTAATTTTAAATATTAACCGGGTATCAAAAAAACGTTTTTTAATCATAATATAATTTACATTGTTAAACTTGAAATTTTTACTATTTATTTACTCCTGATTTCGAAGCTCAATTTAGAATTTTTACAGAAGATAGCATAATTGTAGTTAGCTTAATATAAGAGGGTTATAATAAAATTCTTTAAAATTTTTTTAATACCAACATCACTTTAAAAAAATATCGAATTATTACAGTAATTTACAATTCTTTCAGAATTGAGAAGAAAGATTCTTAAGCTCTAATAAATTGTCCATTTCCATTCTGTAAACAGACCTAAACGTAGAGAGAATCTATTGATAATCTATAGATAAAAATAATTTGAATCATTTAGAACGTATTTTAGAATCTATATATGGTAAAGATATCTAAAATTTGCTCTTTTTCACGTTGAATTTCTTATTCTGAATTTTCAATGATAAATATCAGTAATACTATTTAGATTATATTCATCAATAAATTCCAAAAATTCCTCTACTTTATAATGGGATAATTTAATTTTTCCTTTTTTTATGCTAATATCAATATAATTAAAAATCGTTCAACTAAGAGTTTATTATATTTATAACTTTTAACTATGTTAATATATTTCAATGAAAATTTTTTTTTTAATTCTCAAACATATTGTGAAATTTAAGCACATCAAGAATGGGATTCTGAAAAACAATAACAAAATATAAGTTATCTAATTTTTTTTATTTATTTAATAAAAGTTCACTGATATTAGCTCTCACAAGAACGAAACAAGGGATTTTAAACAATAAAATAGAAAAATCAAAAATTGTTAATTGAGCCGGTTTTTCAATTGTTAATTGAGCCGGTCTAATTGATAACGAACCGCTTTCTCTCTTTTCGTGCTCTTCACACTATTGTATTGATACATTTTGTTATTGGCTATATTAATACAATATTGGAAAACATTATTTTGAGGATAAATCGTGTGAGCAAATGTTTTATACGCACATTCACATATACAGACACACAACATATATATATATATATATATATATATATATATATATATATATATATATATATATATATATATATATATATATATATATATATATATATATATATATATATATATATATATATATATATATATATATATATATATATATATATATATATAAGGGTCATTCTCACGAAAACTGTCATTTTTCAGTTCATAAAATCCCAAAAAAGTAAAGTGAATAAAAAGCTCTGGAACTTTTTATATTAATAGAAATATGTAATGGCATTATAAAGAAAGAATATATCCTATAAATTATACTTAATATTTAAATTATTTAATTTTTTAAATAATTAATTTATAATTAATTAATTTATAATTAATTAATTTATAATTAATTAATTTATAATAATTAATTAGTTAATTTAATAAATAAATAAATTGATTTAATAAATTAATTTATTAATTTTTTAATTTATTTTTCAAATTAATTAATAAGTAAATTAATTATTTTCACTATTTAAAAAGTGAGGGAATGACACTAATAGTGAGGGAATGATATTTTATTTTAATACATGTTTTTATCTAAGTTACATCTACCTAAAGTTTGAAAATGATAACATACTAAGTATATCTAATATTTATTATAATTTAGTCTTATATATTTAATAGTTTTTACAGGTTTAAGAAATAAAATTGGCTGGCACGATTAAACAAAAAACAATTTGACAATATACCCATCTTGAATCATTCCCTCACTTCAGCGTCATTCCCTCACTTTATACACTAGTGAGGGAATGACGAATTCAATAAAATTTAAAAATAGCAGTTAGGCCTAATTAATTTCTGAAGTCAATCACATACAATTATATTCATACAAGAAAGCAACATATAATTATCCACTTTCTCGATGAAGTTGTATTTTATTTTACTCTAAAAAATGACATGAGGGAATGACAAATGTAAAAAATTTTACCTGGTTTGATTCATTCAAATTTATTCCACAGCAAAGCTTCTTTAAGTTGAAGATGGAAACATACTGCAATTTTGTTCTATTATGCCAGTTGTTAACTTCTGAAGTTTTTATTAAAATATTTTTATTCTAAGAAGATTGCAGGTGATAAGATCATTGTTGTGAGGGAATGACGCGAAACACTGGGGACAAAGTTTAAAATAGTGCTGTGTTAATATTTTTATCAGAAATTAAATTTAAAATTGATTTTCTGAATTCTGTATTTCAGTATTCTGAAATAAAAAACACGAATTTGTAAAAAAAAAATGTTTATTTCAGAAACATTTTTTTTCTTTTTTTAAATCAGCAGTGGGGACAAGTGAGGGAATGACATATTGGTATATTTTAATTACCTAAAATAAATAATAAATAAAAATTGATAATTTTATTTTTATTCTTTTGTTAGCTTGCATTCTGAAGGACACTTTCCCTGAATTTTTTTTTTTCGTAAGCTGTAAAACAAACATAAAATATACTGGGGACATGAAAATGACTGTTTTTGTGAGAATGACCCATATATATATATATATATATATATATATATATATATATATATATATATATATATATATATATATATATATATATATATATATATATATATATATATATATATATATATATATATATATATATATATATATATATATATATATATATATATATATATATATATATATATATTCGTGCGACTAAGAGCTATAGATTGCACATGGATAACACCTGTAAAACCTTGTCAAATAAACTGAAATAATAAGCCATGAAGAAATTGGATGGAGGAAAATAATAAAAGCTAATTTTAATTGTGTTTCTGAGAAAAAGGGGAAAAAAAAGAACCATAAGTCATCTAACCTGGATTTTTCGCGCATTTTTTATTTAAAATAATGGGGTTTTTTACTAAGCTCTTCGAAATAATGGGGGTTTTAATAATGCGGGTTCAATAAAAACCTAATTTGTATTTAAAATAATGGAGGTTTTATTAAGTTTCAAAATAATGGGGGTTTAATAATGCGTGTGTAATAGAAACACATTATTTATTAAAAATAATGGGGGTTTAATTTAGGACTCATTATCATGTCTTTTGGTAATAGTGAAATTTCTTTGTATATAGCATTTGTACCGAAAGAGGGTTATCTCTGATATATTATTAAACAGCTTGCTTCTTTTAAGGAACATATTTAAAAATTAACAAATATGGCCACATTTAAAATTTAAAAAAACAACTTATTATCAAAATAAAATGTTAAGCCATCTCTCAAACCATCTCTTAATACCAAGACAGTTTCTTTTCAAAATGTTATAAAACAACTTCGTGACCCTTTCAAAGGTCAGACACCATTGGACTTCAAAAACGCTGAAGAGGCCATCAGATATAAAATTAAAAAAATAATGATGAACAAAATAAAATACGCCAGATCTTACACCAAGTTCAAATTTCTAGTAAACGCATAGCTGCTAACCGATGCTTAAGGGCATGGAAAGAGATAAAAAAATTTGACGATTTATATAGTCAAAACTAATGCCAAGCTCGTGTTGTGAATTTTAAATTTTAAATAATCTGGCTACAACTTAATCTCCAAAAAGACCATTACAATTCAATATAACCCGGTAGCCGAAACATTTTTAATGTTAGAGAAATAAAATAGTTTAAATAAAAATATAGTTAAAAATAGATTTTAATATTTGCTAAGGAAATAATAAAAATATTCAAATTCGTTTTTCATAAAAAATTTCTAAAATTAAATTATTGATTTAATTTAAGAATAATAAGATGAAGAATTATATTAAAAAATCAAAGTTAACAAATTAACGAAGTTTTCAAAGCTAGGAAATATGTAATGCTTCTATTAGCGTCACAGTCATTTATAATAGAAAAATTGAAATAAATAATGTTGGTTAACTTACTTCTTACTAAGAATTATTGCTCTCTGGTGATTTTTAAGTAAAATCAAACCATTTTCTTTGAATCATAATGACATAATAACAATGAACAATGCCGATCTACCGTCAGCTATTGCTGAGTATACTGACAATATCTTCTATTCCGGATAGATTTTATTTTTCACTGACTGTGGCTCCCTCAATCTCTGATCAACGGAAACAATTTGTTAATCACTTCAAGGTAAACAGAAAATTTCTGTAATTCCATGTAAAATTCCGTTTTCCCTCTGGAGCAGAAATTTTTCGTTAATTAAAAGAAAGTATGCAGTGAATAACAGAAAAAAAAACCCAGTAAGTTCCAGGATACAATAATACAGAGAAAACAATGTAACGACAAGTATTTACAAGCGGTATAAGTAAACTTAGCTAATAAAATTTATCCCTAATAATATTCAATGTAATGAATTTTTCCAGCGTAGTAAAACCTCAATAAGTATATGACTTCCTAATAGCATTTGCATACAATGGTTAAGTGTTTTCATTTAGTAAACTAAACAGTGGAACTCATACAATTTATATGTACAATTTATGTATTCTGCTTAAAAGTAATCAATTATTTAAAATTGCTATTATATTGTTATCAAAATCACTTGAAATTATGATTACATTTATTCCTAGTGTAATCGAATATTACTTACATTAAGGATTTCTTATTAGATTATGAATAAAGGTAATCATGATTACTTACTTGCATTATATTTGAATGAAAATGATTATGGTGACATAGAATTGGGATTACATAATAAATATCTATAATCATGATAATAACTTGATTATATTTTCTTGTTGTGGTTAGAAATAATCATAAAAGCTTGTAATTCGCAATTGTGATGATTACTTTGCATGATTACATATATTTACTATCTGTTAGTTATGTAGTTGATTACTGCGTAATTATTACATTTAACTGATTACAACTGTATTCGATTGTTTTAATTGATTGCTGTAATCGGTGCAGAACTTTTCATGAAAACAATATAATATTTGCATATCACTCCAGTGACTCAAAAGTTTATTCAAAAAATCAATTGTTATCAATGGATTTAATTATCAATTATTTATGAAAAGTATGAAAAATTAGCATAATTTAACTCAGTAAATCATTAATAATGAATAAATTTGCCTATGGTCTGTTATTAGGACTGGAAGTAGCTATGACTAAAATTTATCACCAGAGATACCATAATTTACCGACTAAGATCCCTCAAATTTTGAGTCAAATAAATATTGCACCAAAAAAGAAGGAAAAAGGATAATCGATTATAGTTTAATAAAACATAAACATTATTTAATAAAATTATTCAGACGAATCAATTAAACCCACTTTGTTTTTGATTTTTCTTATTTCTCTAGCCAAGCTTACTTTAAATTTTTAAAAAGATCACTCCAATCACGGTGCATGAGAAAATAATATAGTAAAAGTTCATGTCCTCGTCTTAAAGTATCAGGTTAAAGTGCATACACATGCCGATAATACATATTAATTCTGATAATAATACTTCTTTCTTGTCAACAATACTTAAAACTTCCTTTTTAATAATAATGCTTTGTGGTGATGGGTTCGCTGCTCATCGTAAAATCAAATTTATTTCATATTAATTGTGTTTTTACTTATTTTTGAAGTGAACTGAAATAAGAGTTCTGACGTCATTATATTAGAATTGTATAAATACCAGCACGCACATGACAGCCTGTCAGTATTTCTCTCATCACCTGCTGTGATGATGCTTCTTGTAATTCAAATCAACTTGTATATAAATGTAAATATGATCAATAAAATATTAGTATCTCGAAGGAGCTATCTTCGCTTACTTCAGCTTCATTGCTAATATTTTTCGAGGTTCAGGTTCATATTTAAAATAAAAATCTCATCTATGTGATTAATATATCGTAATAATATATTTTTCTGCAGATTAATTATAGCAGCATTCATAGGCATTTTTAGGTTATCGAAAAAGATAATCGTGCCCAGCAGGGCAAGTAGTACTTCTAAGAGTTTTTGAGTTCTGTACATGTGTAATCACTACCCAAATGAACAAAGATGGTTTAATCTCAGATAATAGTTGTTGGTTACTTACTTTGGCATGCAAAAATATTTCGCAACTGCTTCGAGTTAAAGAAAACGGGTTAAATTTTACAATATTAAATTGGAAGATGCAGGTTTTAAATTTCAAAGAATATAATTTCATTCAACGACAATTTATTCCATCCTCTTCCGTCCATGCAAGTTTTCTTTCCAATAAATCACAGTCTGTGTAAAATAAATACATAGTAAATAATAAACTAATTTTTAGTAAAGCAAACGCAAAAAACTAAATACTCTCAATAAACAGGAAAAAAAATAGCAATAGAAATTCGCAGCAGCAAAGCAATGTTTCTTTTATTACTGCAATACAAAAGAAATTGGAAATCAGCTGCGCATGTTTTAGAATACAAGATTCAATAAAAAACTTTCTTTTAATATTAAAATGAAAGTTATTATATATATTTCTGAATGTTCTTCAAAAAGAAACAAAGTACCAGGAAAATAAGTCCAGCGTGGAATGATCTTTGCATTGTTTTAAACATAACTTCCCCATCCAGTTAATCCAATATGTGTTTTAAGCACGCTCGCTGTTTTGTTTACACAGCTATTTTTCACATATTTAAAGATGATTGAGCTAAGTAAAATCTATAGATAGCTGAGAACAGATACTAAATTAAGTTCATATTATATTAGGAGTATTGTGAGCAAGATGCTTATTAACGTGATATTAATGTGCATGGTTTTCAACACTGCACGGGGTTTTAATCTGCCTAAGCCCCAGCGTTCAGACGATGTAGGGGAAGTGATACACTTTGGACCTTGCAGGAAATGGATTAAATGCATTTCAGGAGGTGAATATAATTTTTAAATTTATGTTCAACTTTTCGATGCAATGCACTGAAATAATTCTGCTCCAGTGTTTGTAACTAGAGTTTATATACTTAATGTAATTAGAGAGTTTCGACTTGCAGCTTCAAAATTGTCCGAAAACCAAAAGTATCGCAGACAGTCATCACAGCTAATGAAAACTTTTCTAAAAAAACTCGTTTCGTAATCCAGATCAAAATCGTGTTAACTGTTTCGAGTATCACATTGTTTAGATCATTATTACTGATGCCAAAAGACACGCTAAACTGCATGAAATTTAGGTATATAAAAATTTTTTTTAGTACGTCTGCAAAGCTTTCTACTTGAGGTAATTTCTGAGAAAATAATTTGCTCGCTGATAAAGATAGATAATCCCTAAGATAAGACAATTCCTCAGCCAATGAGAGATTGAATTCATTACTCTTAAACCTCTAATTCGATGCAAGGACTCTACTTTAAGTATGTTTAAAAGGGAATATTTTTCAAAGTGGTCAATATCTAACAGCGTAGTGTATTTACTAAAAATATACTTACATTGTTTTTAATTTTATTTCATCTAAATTTTAGTTTTTATTCACGGCTAGTGTGCTGATGGAACTGCAAAATTGTATATACAAAAAGGAAAAAAAAAGGCACGGAGTAATTCAAAAAAATTTTTCTCATCACATTTACCTTAGACATTTCAAGTAGGTTTTTTTTCAAAATTTTCAAGAAAGTTCAGAAATTTAATAACTAAAAACAACATAAACATAAATTATAATTAGTAAAATATTTTTAATGCTAGATTTTGTTCAAACAGATAGAAAGTTCAAGCGAACTGCATGCAATTGTTAGAGATGACACATCTAACACACTTTAACCAGCTGACCTTTTCTCTATAAAAACGTATAACTCTTAACAAAAATATATAACTGTTATAGTAAAAACAATACAAAAACATGTAACAGTTATTGTAAAGAACTTAAGTTTCAGCTGCGGTAGTAGTTTAACTTCCAAAACCTGCTTGGACTAACCCATTTCGATCGATGTGTACCAGCTTGTCTGGGATGTAAATGTGGTTGGTGTGCAATGCTTGACACATTATCTTAATGACTCCATGAAACTTTACTTAATACAAAAGAGATAAATTTATCAAAACATGAAATAATAACTTAAAAAACAGTTTGCTTGCTACAAATAAACGTCCCTTACGTCAATTACGTCAAATTTTTATGTCATGCAAACTTATTATGTTATGAAAAAAAGATAAACAAATTTCGAAAAAGAGTGTAATACAAATAAACGTCCGGTACGTCAAATCCTGTACGCTTCCGGTACGTCAAATCCTGTATGCTCCCGGTTCGTCAAATTTTTATGTCATACAAGCTTATTATGTAATGAAAAAAGAGAACTAAATTTCGAAAAAGAGTGCAATACAAATAAACGTCCGGTGCGTCTAATCCTGTACGTTCCCTGTACGTCAAATTTTTATGTCATACAAGCTTTTATTATGTAATGAAAAAAGAGAACTAAATTTCGAAAAAGAGTGCAGTACAAATAAACGTCCGCTACGTAAAATCCTGAACGCTCCCTGTACGTCAAATTTTTATGTCATACAAGCTTTTATTATGTAATGAAAAAAGAGAACTAAATTTCGAAAAAGAGTGCAATACAAATAAACGTCCGGTGCGTCTAATCCTGTACGCTCCCTGTACGTCAAATTTTTATGTCATACAAGCTTTTATTATATAATGAAAAAAGAGAACTAAATTTCAAAAAAGAGTGCAGTACAAATAAACGTCCGGTACGTAAAATCCTGTACGCTCCCTGTACGTCAAATTTTTATGTCATACAAGCTTTTATTATGTAATGAAAAAAGAGAACTAAATTTCGAAAATAGTGCAATACAAATAAGCGTCCGGTGCGTCTAATCCTGTACGCTCCCTGTACGCCAAATTTTTATGTCATGCAAGCTTATTATGTAATGAAAAAAGAGAACTAAATTTCAAAAAAGAGTGCAGTACAAATAAACGTCCGGTACGTAAAATCCTGTACGCTCCCTGTACGTCAAATTTTTATGTCATACAAGCTTTTATTATGTAATGAAAAAAGAGAAATAAATTTCGAAAAAGAGTGCAATACAAATAAACGTCCGGTGCGTCTAATCCTGTGCGCTCCCTGTACGTCAAATTTTTATGTCATACAAACTTATAATGTAATGAAAAAAGAGAACTAAATTTCAAAAAAGAGTGCAGTACAAATAAACGTCCGGTACGTAAAATCCTGTACGCTCCCTGTTCGTCAAATTTTTATGTCATACAAGCTTTTATTATGTAATGAAAAAAGAGAACTAAATTTCGAAAAAGAGTGCAATACAAATAAACGTCCGGTGAGTCTAATCCTGTACGCTCCCTGTACGTCAAATTTTTATGTCATACAAGCTTTTATTATGTAAGGAAAAAAGAGAACTAAATTTCAAAAAAGAGTGCAGTACAAATAAACGTCCGGTACGTCTCATCCTGTACGCTCCCTGTACGTCAAATTTTTATGTCATACAAGCTTATTATGTTATGAAAAAAAGATAACCAAATTTCAAAAAGGAGTGCTATACAAATAAATGACCGGTGCGTCAAATATGGTATGTTCCAGGAAAGGATTATGCCATACTAGCTAATTCTTTTACGGAAAAATAACAAACTTCGAAAATGAGTGAATTTCAGATAAATATCCGGTACTATGTAACAAAGCAGGATCGCAGGAAGCTATAAATGGCATATTTAGAAGCTGGTACCGGTTCGTAATCAGTAGCCACGCGCAGACATCATGGAAAGAAAAACGAATCCATTGTGAAAATTGAAATTGTTTATAAGTTGAAAATAAATTGACTTTTCTGATTATAAACTTACTATGTCATTCCTGATTATTTAATTACCCATATCGTTTGCAGCAGACGGAATACTGTGAAGGTCATCCAAAATTAGCCGCCTCTAGATACACATCTTCTTGCATTTGAAGTTTACCGCTCATTGAAGATTGTTTCACTAGTATTGAATCACCTAGAGATATTGCTGCTGTCCAATAAAATATATATTTTACTTTCAGATAAAGAGATAAATGATGAATATGATGCATGTGTAAAGATTACACCAGAAGAGGTAAGTTCGTTTATAAATATGATATCAGTCTTTATAAAGGCAAAATTAAACTGTTTGAATAACTTTTTATATACATATCAGCCGGGATAGCTCGGTTGGTAGGACGTTGGGCTCGTGCTCGTGAGATCATGAGCTTGAATTCCGCCAGCCGCGGAATAGCAGTATATTAAATGGTGACTGATGTGTGCGAAATCTATCAGGGTCCTTTAAGTCCTTTAAATTCCCATGACAAATCTATACCTCTGCGGTACAAGTGGGAAGTTTTCGCGGTTCACCTCTCCATGTGACGCAAATGCCGGTTTGTTTCACCAAAAAGTCCCCCACAAAGACAAATTTCTCCCGATACTTGATCCAGGATTTCCCTTGTCTTCTGCATTGGGCTCAAAATTACAAGGCTACGGGTTTTGAACATTGTTAGTCGTAAGCCCAAAACGACATGTTCAACGACGGTCATAAAATAAAATAAAATACTATTAGGGTACTGAATTAGAGGTTGATTATTCTCTGGTTCAGTTTAAAATTACGATGTGTGTATGAATAAATGGAGTAGTAATGGATCTTCCCTGTAAAACGGGATACGACGTCCGTGAGCTTTAAGTCTTTTTGTTGGCCATAGATGGCACCACGAATGACCAAAAAAAAACACCCTCTGCCTTCAAATCGCTTGCTTCCCATAGCAGGCTTGCTGGTATTGGCAAGTAGCATTAGTAACAACAACAATTTATGACTACATTCCTAATACAAAATACGGTAGAGAATTCATTGATTTTAAAAAATCCTTAAAAGTGAATAATTTACTTTAATATTTTAAGTACACAAAATAATAAGAGCATTTAATTTTTAAACTTAAAATAATAAGAAAAAAGGAAAAAAAATCGACTAAAAAAATAGTGCGTGGAGTCCCTCCGCGCGGAAGAAGTTAAACTTCGCAATCTGCGACGTTAGTTGTAGAAGAATCAGCAGTCGTAGAAGGATCACTAGTTCTATTCAACGACTCTTTTTCCTGCTCCGCTCGCTTCCGTGCTCTGTAATCACGGTAATATTGTGCATTTTTCCCTCGTGGACCTCTCGAACCAGTGGAAGTGCTTGTGGTTGCCTCATCGTCTCGCCATGGAAAATGTATTTGTATTAATAATGCATGTGAATGCGTCATAATGTAATTTCAGAAGAGAAAACCGAACAATCAATTGATATTCACAAGAGACGTACCTTGACATAACCTTAAATCCGTCGCATTGTCCGTGGGATTGTTTTCACTCATTTTTTACGATTGTTATCCACTAAATTTGAAAATAAAAAATACTACCCTATTAAATTGTGTGTGTATCAAAACAAACTAAAAAAATATTTATAGAAAAACAATACTTTTATGACTTTTATTATTTTTATGCTAGTGAGAACCAAAACAATATGGAAATGAATGAGGGAAAACTGGATCCTACCACGTGATTTCCCGGTCAATAAAAATGTAGCGTTAAACGTTTAACGCAACCTTGTTGGAAGTCTCATAGGAAGTATAACTTCAATAACGTCTTTTATTTGCGTACCGTACACACTCTTAAAGTCTTCTACTAATATAACCTGATGCAATTTCCGATGAACAATCATGCAGACCTCTGTTGCCGTGTTGAAGAGATTCCAATAGTATAACTACGTTACTACTGTTCACCTTTCTATTATAAACAATATGTAATTCTACAATATTCACCATTCTCTTCACTTCAATTGGGCATTTGCACTTCAAAAAAAAAGACCGTAATTGGAGTGTTAAAATTGATCTAAGTGTTTCCTCATAAGTTAGAGTGATAATTAACGTGAAATTAATTAAATACAGCGCAGTATCACACATCCAATTTCTTGAAATATAATTCTTTCTCTTCTACGTCTTTTATTTAATTTATATTTATTTTTTGTTCAATGCATTTTATTGTAGCCGTGATATATTTTTGTTTTGTGTACCTGGCAACTTCAATGCATAATTAGTTGTCTTACGTTCTACATCGCTTAATATCTGTCTTTGTGTTAATTAAGAAATATAGTTAAAAGACGGGCTTGGCTTACTCGAAATATAATGGAAAGAACAGTTGCTAACGTAAACAAATTCCAAGTTTCAAAAACCAATCAGGATCACGATACGTAGAGGAGAGTGGGGTCAATTGTAACAATTTTTACTTAACTATTTTTAACTAACAAAAAATCCAATATATTATTAATATTAATTGACAGACGAGTAAATGAGACTATCCTCTACTGGAAGAAAAAATAAATAACTTATTTTAAATGTTATTATATTAGTTATTAACAATTTTTGACAGTCGTGCACTTGTTACAATTGTCCCCACTTACGGGGTCAATTGTAACAGTTCATAAATTCAACTAAAACATAGTGAATTATACATGTTATCATAGTTGTGATATATTTTTTATTGATTAAAATAGTAGTGATATTTTAGGAGTAAAAATAATAATGAGCAGAGACCTAAAGGGTTAAACTTTTTACTTTAAGGGGTTAAAAATTTAATTTATGCTGTGAAAGGTGACAAATAAAATAATGCACATGCAACATAATATAAATGATATAGGAAACTATTGGTGGTTCTTAAAGAGCTAAGTAATAGTTTGTAAACATAAGATTATTTATTTTCAGCTGTTACAATTGTCCCTTTACTTATTGTTACAATCGTCCCCAAGACACCATTTCAGCTTCATTTGTTAAATACACTGCTAGTTAATTAACAAAACAAATTTTTTTTATTGAAATGTTAATTAAGGTGTCCACTTACATATTCGGTTAATAATTTTTATTTCTTTAAGCAAAATTACTTTGTTACAATACAATATTCTAATATCAAAAAAAGTACTTACGTAGCGTGAAAATATCTTTTGTGATGTAACTCTTTCAAAAGTACCTAAAAATGGTTGCCAGCAGGGGTGCACATGTAGATTTATTAAATACACCTTGTGCGCCACCTAGGAACCAAATCTAGAATCCGACACTCGAAATTTTTGCTCTGTTACAATCGTGCCCTGTTTCAATTGACCCCACTCTCCCCTACACTACGTCACTTGTAGGTTTCCCATTATACTAAACAGCTTTGTTAAATTTCCCGATTCAAAGCTACATCTGTAATTTTAACAAAAAAAACGTGGCGCAAGCCAAGTCAATAAGGAATAGAAAAAAGAAATCATCCATAAAATCAGACGTTGCAGATTTCTGCCTCAGTCTCACCTTGGTAATTTTTACACAGCTTTGTCAAAATTTTTAATTAAAGTTTTTATTTATTTATCTGGTAGCAAGAAATAAATATTTTCAGAATCACTCTAAAATTGTATCTTTCCTTAACGAAATAGTTAGCATTCTCTAGAAAAAAAATAAATCGCCCGCAAAATCTGACGGTGCAGTTTCTTCCTTGATGTCTTTTAAATGGCTTGGTAAAAATTGAAATGAAAGTTTGTTTTTAATTACTAGTAGGAAAAAAAAAGAAATCTCTCCTGAATCACTCCACAATTGTATCTCTCCTAAGAGACGAAAGCATTTAACCGCAAATAAAAATATCTAAAAAAAAATAAATAATTAAATAAAATTATCCATGAAACCTGATGAATCAGATTTATTCCTTATTTTTTGGTAAAAAAAATTGAAATAAAAATTTGTGTTTATTTATCTGGTGTATCTTGCACTGAATTCTAAAATCTTGAAAATATTTTTCATTTTTTTTTTACCTTAGAAACTTTTGAAGGTCGTAAAACGGGTGTCGAGTTATGCCTCAAAAGATTGGCCAGACATAGAAACAGCGTTTCTTGAGATGTGCAAAATGGATGGAGAAGAACAGGTATATGTTGTATGAGAATGCTCCTCATTGTAGAATTCGTGAAGAGCATACTCTTCGAATACTACACTTTGTTTTAATTAACCTCTCAGAATGATATTTTTAAACAGTTTTTTAGTATTTTTTCTATTTTATTTTATGTTGATTAGATTTATTTTATATTGATAATTCCTGAAAGACAGCTAGAGAATGTGATGAGAATTTATGTATGTAGGTATATATATATATATATATATATATATATATATATATATATATATATATATATATATATATATATATATATATATATATATATATATATATATATATATATATATATATATATATATATATATATATTATTCCAATAGATGTGTCTTGAGGAAGACTATTGGATTTTCCCATTTATAGTTTTCTCTTTATACTATTTCATTTTAATTTATTATTTGTGTCTATATATATACATGCTACATATATATACATACCATATATATATATATAATATACAGAGATGCCAGCTTGCTCCGGTCGGAAGATAAATATTCTCGAGTAATAGTCTTTTACTTTATGATTCTTGATGTTAATAATTGGATATACACGGTTTTTAATTACCATTACATCTTAGTGATTCGAGAGCTTATATGAGAGACCAATTTGTCGGAATTCAGCCCATGTTGAGTGAACCTTTTAAAAAATTGACAACATTAACTGAAAAGTTGCAGCTTAGTTTGTAGTTCTCTACCGTTTTTTTAAAAATATTACGTCGAATATGAAGCAGTTGGCATCTCTAATTACAAAATTTGCAGGAATTTCAAGAAATTTTTTTTATAGTGGACTGTTATTAAAAAAAATATTAATTTAAAAAATATAAAGTTCACTTTTAAAAAATTCTAAGACAAATCTATGTTTAGTCTCTTTTTAAATTATATACAAATATTTTTTTTAGAGATTTAGTAGCAATAATTTTCAGAATTCACTTTAAATAATTAAATTCTTAATGATTTCTTATTTTATAATTTTTTTTAGAAACGTTTGCATTTCTCTTACAGTTAAGAAATGACGAAAGTTTTACATTTTTTTGGAGCTCTATCTCCAATAAGCGATCTATTGTTAATAAAATATTATCTACTAGGAGGCTTCGCCCCCTGCTCGCTAGCGCTCACCAACCCCCGGAACTGCTTTCGCAGTTCATTTCGGATTGCTTCGCAATCCGATGCTCGCTCATTGGATACGTTCTTAACGTCTAGCTTTTGTATACTTTTTTGAACACTGAAGTTCCGAAAACTTTTCACTGTAGAAAATTCTAAACCTGTGCATTTCAATATTAATTTGAAATTGCAAGCAGTTCACATATTTTTCTTAATCACACTATTCTAAATTTCAGTTGTTCAGAAAAGTAACTGTTGTAAGTTTTGTTTTAAAGTCTTTCCCACCAGAGTGTTAAAACCATGTGTTGTAAAACAATATGAAATAGTAGGGGAGAGTGGGGTCAATTGTAACATTTTTTACTTAACTATTTTTAACTAACAAAAAATCCAATATATTATTAGTATTAATTGACAGACGAGTAAAGTAGACTACCCTCTACTAGAAAAAAAATAAATACCCGATTTTAAATATTATTATATTAGTTATTAACAATTTTTGACAGTCGTGCAGTTGTTACAATTGTCCCCACTTACGGGGTCAATTGTAACAGTTCAAAAATTCAACTAAAACATAGTTAATTATACATATTATCATAGTTGTGATATATTTTTTTATTGATCAAAATAGTAGTGATATTTTAGGAGTAAAAATAATAATGAGCAGAAACCTAAAGGGTTAAACTTTTAACTTTAAGGGGTTAAAAATCTTAATTTATGCTGTGAAAGGTGACAAATAAAATAATGCATATGCAACATAATATAAATGATATAGGAAACTATTGGTGGTTCTTAAAGAGTTAAGTAATGGTTTGTAAACATAAGATTATTTAATTTCAGCTGTTACAATCGTCCCTTTACTTATTGTTACAATTGTCCCCAAGACGCCATTTCATCTTCATTTGTTAAAAACAATGCTAGTTAATTAGCAAAACCAATCTTTTTTTTATTGAGATGTTAATTAAAGTGTCCACTTACATATTCGGTTACTAATTTTTATTTGTTTAAACAAAATTACTTTGTTACAATATAATATTCTAATACCAAAAAAAGTACTTGCGTGGCGTGAAAATATCTTTTGTGATGTAACTCTTTCAAAAGTACATAAAAATGGTTGCCATCAGGGGTGTACATGTAGATTTATTAAATACACCTTGTGCGCCACCTAGGAACCAAATCTAGAACCCGACACTCGAAATTTTTGCTCTGTTACAATCGTACCCTGTTACAATTGACCCCACTCTCCCCTACTGAAAGCCGGATGAAAAGCATCGACTTCGATGAAGATAGTTTTGTGAGAATTTTTTTGATAATTCGGTGAGAATTCACCCGATTAGCCATATGATGCTCACTACGTGCTCTTGCACTCCGAAGCCTATCAATTAAAACGTATTAGCGTTTTATATAATGTAGATTAGCCATATGATGCTCACTACGTGCTCTTGAGCGCCGAAGCCTATCAATTAAAAATGAAAACTGTTGCCAGCGCGAGAAAAGAAATATCATCGGTTTTATTGATTCATACGTACGTATTGATTCATAAGATAGATGTATCACTACAGAAGGGTTTGAAAAATGTTTCTTTAAAATACACAACTAAAAATATAAAACGGAATCTGAAAAAGCATTAAAATTTGATATGTAATGATCTTTATAATTTCTCAGTTATTTAATGTAATTTGACTAACATGCATTAAATTTAAATACTTAATTAAAATTTAAAAAAATTATATCCAATAAAAATGTTGCAAACATTTTTGAAGTATGTATTCTGACATAACCATGTATTCTCAACAAATAAACAAGAAATAATTGACGTATCTAATATCAACTTCTGTTTTCATGCAGACAGTATTTCAACTTATCAGTAAAATGTTTTATTTTTAAATTCAAATTTTAATGTCTGTTTAATAAGTAAACGCTTGATTTTAAGTATGCCTTAACGTTTCTTCAAGAACAGGAAAACATTCTAGAAAATTGTAAATCTGATAGACTCTATATGGCTTTGCGTTGTCTTTCATGAAATTAAAATCAGTATCAATTCCAAACTTGGGAAGCAAACTCAACCAGACCAAGTGCATTCCTCAAATGCAGAAAAGCCATTCAATAAAAAGACAAAAAATAACATAAAAAATAAAATAAAAAATCTATGATGTAAAGAAAATAGCTGGTCCCTAGTAAAAATTTTGCACACTTTCACATAATGATAGCCAAGGGGAATAATTTGTTACAATTATTCAATATCTGAAAAATCAAATAATATGACAGGAGTGGTTTGATATCTTCCATGTCTATGGCGAAAGCATTTGTCTGGTTTAGGTTACAGGTATACGGTGACTCTTAATTAATTTAACCGAAAGCAACACACTGCAGTATGGCGCTCATTCTGTCTGGTGAGAATATTTATTAAATGCGCTATTTGAGATAAGCAGTCTTGCCAGGCCAAGACTGCGCATCTCAAATGATCTCTTAAAGAGTTTAAGCAAGACAACTCTCAATCATTCGCTCAACACCACCTAGGGCTAAAAAGAGCATTAATACGAGGAATAATAGCGCTTACATTTAAAGACCGTCTTATTTAACACAAGAAATCTCTCTAGGAAATGTTCTTTGGGGGTCATATAACCGACTTTATCTGATCTATTCTGCAACCACTATTTCACCCATTTCTGACTCCGATGAGAACGAAAAATCACGCATCTGTATTACAACTAACTAACTAAAAACTTTTTTTTGCATTATATCAACTATTACAATCAAAATAAATTTCATTCAAATCTTCCTTGTGGTTATGAAAATAATTACTCAATTTTGTAAATTCTTTTCATTTGAACATCAGCCTTTTAAAGTGCATTTAAAATTTTATTTATTATATTGAAGAGTACAGTTTAAGTGCAATTTCAATAATGTATTTATTTCTTTAAAGGAAGATATTATGTTCGAAGTTACTCGGAGTGCAGTAGAGGAATATTCAGTAAGTATTTTTAATAGAAAACTCAATACATATGATTCAAATTGCATTAAGCCTCTATATATTTTTAAGATAAAAAAAATACAAGTCCGTTGATAAAATGTTATCCAATAAAATCCGTTTATGTGCTTAATTTTGAAACTAAAAATGATGTTGGCAGTATGGTCTAATGATTAGAATATTTTGAGTCTACTAAACCATTGAAAATACATCTTACGTGAAAAATCCTTTTACTGCATAGCATTGAGTTTTACACTGTGCATTTTATCTACTTAAAAACAACACCCGAAGGGAATTATTCCATAAATGTGAATGGAAAATATGAAATAAAAACCTATAAATTCAATAAAATAAGTACCTTTCAAAAACTGTTTAAAAGCAATAATAACGTTTCAAAAACTGTTCTTGAATATGCCAAGTTCTATGATATGTAAAACATATAAATATGTAAAAAAATAATAAAAAAAAACATTTTATAAAAAGGTGAAAAAATGTGCAATATGATGATAAAAAACGATAGTTAAATATATAATTTATTTATGACGCAAGTAATGTATTTGTTTCGAAAAGCAATTTGGAAATATTTGAATGTCTTAAAAATTTTCCCTCTTAAACAATAAAAAAAAAATCAGGTGCGATGTACATTAATGGCTGAAAAAATCAAAAAGATGCAGTCAAATTTTGCTTCTAACAACGTGTTTCAAGTCCAATAGCTCAAAAATTCAATTCTGTTATTTTATAAGAAATGGATAACTAAAAGCTCAATCATCAATGTGTTTAAGCATGCATAATGGAATAATTATGAGTATTCACTGTCATTACAAAAAATATTATAGATATTTTTTTTTAAATTTGGATTTATTTTGCAGGAGATATTTCGGCAGATTTTGAATAATTTCACTGCGCATATTTCAGATCTATGAGCTGTTTCTCTTTTCCAGCAACAAAATACTTTCAAAGCATATTCTTAGACTATTTTTTGTCGAGGTATTCAAGTTTAAAAGCGTTTCATGTAATAAAGAATCACATAAATGATATAGCAAATATTTAGAAAAATTATTTTCAAATAATATTCTTAGTTTATTTTATGTCGAGATATGCAAGCTTAAAAGCGTTTTAAATAGCAAGAGATCCCATAAATAATATGTCAAATATCTAGAAAAATTAGGACCCTTCATAAGGATTAAAATTACATAGGAAAACATGCGAAAATGTTGTTGTACGCCGCTAGAGACGTTTCCTTATTATGAACTGCTAATTTGTGTTCTTCTGAACAAGTACTAAAAGAAAAGCACTTCAAGCCTCGTACACCAATATTTCGGGGAATGGGTTCCTATGCAATTGTAATCCTGATGATGACCCCTAATTCTCTAGAAGTTTATCAGAAAATTTATATGACCGCCTGTTACATATAACGTTTTTAAATGTACAGATTTCGACTAAAATAAATAACTAAAAACAATATGAAGCTCAGAAAGGGAAACAGATTGCAGATTTAGCGTCCCCACTCGAGAATAAGGCAGAATCGCGTGTTGGTATAAATGTAACGAAACTTTTTGTTCTTAAGAGTAATTTTACTCTCCCAAGCTCAAATCTAAAACAGGCCATTTTGAAATGCCGTAACGGATATTTCTATATTCAGTTTTGCACAATATTACCATCTCTGGTTGAAGAAAAATATGTTAAAATTTGTCATGAATTTGGTTCATGAATTTCATCGTTGGTCATTTTGTCAACTCTAGTCAATATCTGGTTATTAATGTATAATGTTATATTCTAAAATATAATTTTACGCATGAAAAATGTAAATTTACTAATTAAAAAAGTCTGTACCAAAAAATGTTGTTTTTTCTTCCCAAAATAACTGAAACGAACAAAATTTACCATTTTTCGACCGTTACATCAGCCTTTGATCTTTTTTTTCCCCCTCTTCATTCTTAGTTATAGCTGATCTTCATTCTGTATGGGTTGTGATTTTATAGCATTTTCAACAATTCAAAAACGGGACATAAAATCTTCTGCATAATTACGCATTTTAGAGGAATTTTCCCACTCATTTTCATACACAACATGGAATCATTGGAACACGGAATCATTCGCAACGCTGAAAAAGAAATTCTGGAACCATTCATTTGGTGATTTTTCCACTCGTATGATCACGGTTTACCGGAAATTCTGGTTTTAAAAATTATAGATCGTATTACCACATATTTGGCAAAAAATTGCAAAATTAAAAAGTAAATTTATAAAAGCAAATGGTTTTGATGTCTGGCTCGAAGACATCATGATAAAATTACCAAATCCTACCACATTTTATCACATATTAATTATGAAACTTTTATTGCTGATTTTACCAAAATTATCACCAATGAGCTTCTATAAAAATTACCGATATTTTTAATGTTCCAACAGAGCTAGAAACATGGTGAATTTTTCGATACTTTTTTTCCTCTGTGAGGAAGCATTTCAATACCATTACTATTGACAACATGTCAACAGCTCAATGCAATTTGAAGTGAACTTACTGCGGACCTTTATCTCCAAAAAAAAAAATGCACTATCCTTATTTATCCTTATTTGTGAAGTTCAAGAAAAGCGGTCAAACTGTATGTATTTAAATATAGATAACATTTTCTTGATGAATACTTGTTTACTTGTTTTTTTAAAAAAAAACAATCATACATTTTAGGCGACGTGTGCTGATATGATGCAGGCTGAGGCATGTAAGAAAATGGCTGAAATGAATGTAAGTACCATTAAACATAATATATTCAAAGACTCTTTTACATAATATAATTTTTTATATTAGGCTCATCGGAAAGTAATTTTACTTTTTCCCAACGGACGACTTAATTATATTTTTAGCAGCCATTTAAGCCGCGTAATCATTATACATTTCGACAGCTGATACAGCATAAATTGTGATAAAGTGCGATTGATTATACTCAGTAGTTTTTAATTGATGCCCCCCTTTTATTGCTGATCAAGCAGGGGGGGAAATATCCGATGTGTATCAAGAAGATACCTTATCAATGCACTAATACCAAATTGGTTTGTAAAATTTCGATTAAAGTCATGAAGGTACATTAGGCCAGTTTAAGCTTATAAGGATAAAATAAAGGCAACCTGCTAGTCAAAATTCATAAGATCACTGAGAGATTAACTTTATCGTATTGGACACACGCCACGATCATTTGAAAAGGTAAAAGTTTAATCTCAATACTCGACATATGGGTTCTTACTCTTACGGAAAGAAGCTCGTGGCGTCGCTTTGACGTCTATGATTTCATTTTCAAACGTCAAGAAAATTATCCATTTTTTTAAAGCCCTTTTTCCCTGTGGACAAAAAACAATGAAACAATGTACAACAATGCTCTGGTTTCTTTAAATATTTTTAAAAAGTGAAATCTTTACTTCACTGTTAGAAGCTTTCGAAAAAATGGTTAAATAACAATTTATTCAATTGTTATTTTACCATACTTTACTTCAACAAAACAGTAAAATAATCATGAATAAGATGGCATTCAAACTGTGAGAAAAACTGTTTATTAACACCTTTCACCTAATACGGTTAAGCAACCAGGATTTCATTACGCCAACTGAGCCCCCTCTCGTAATGAAGCCACTTAGTTTCTTCAAATGGGTGGTTTTTATAGCAGAGAGGTATTATCTGTCAATGTCATGACGGAAAGAATGAGTAACACATGAAAAGTGTTACACCCCTATTTGTCACCCTGGAAATTTGAATACGATGCTCTCATTCACGCATAGATGGCAGCACTATAAAGCTGTTAAACTATCTCCACTATCCAGCTAAATTTCCTATTTTGTGGTTTTTAAGCCATGTTATTTGTAAATGGTTAAAAATCCGTACAGTTTTTATTCGTAGTTTTTTAATCGTACTATTCGTAAATGGTTTCAAAACCATTAAGGTTCAAAACATTCTATACAGTAAACTATACGGTCTATTGGATGAACAGACTGTTGCCGTTTATCATACCATAATTTTAGAATGAAAATTCTAATAGCGGTCAATATAGGCAAAATTCACTTGGATATGTTTTTTTTTTTTACAACAAATAGAAATTTTGTGCCAGTGAAATCTCGCCATTGCCAGAAAGATGGCAAAAGGTATTGGATTAGAATCAAATATTGTAATTCACTAAAATATTAATTCACTATAAGAACACCTTTCATTGTCTTTAAAAAAACGAAATTATTTACTGAGCAACTTGATCAGAAATATCTGATTAAATAGTTATTCCGAAAATGTGAGCATCAATTGTAGAAATTTATCAATTTTAACTGTGAAACAAACTAAAGATTTTCTTATACTTTTTAGCTAATTTTTAAAACTAAACGATTTATAATTTAGGTAATCTCTGAATACGGGAGCATAGGTTTTAATATCTAAAGTTTAAATTTTTGATTTTGAATTACCCATTAGATTAAAAAATTATATATGTTTGTACTTGATTTAAAAAAATCGCCAACATATGATATAAAATAAACACAACATTAAATATAAGAATAATTATTATTTTTAAAAGCCCGATATATTTTTAAAATAAGCAAGGAGACTTGAGACTCAAAAAAATTATTTAAGTTTGAAATTTTCTAAATATTTTGAATACAAAAGAAACACTACCTTTAGAAAATTTAAGTACACGTTTCATTATTTTTAAATTTGGAAATAAAGATTCATTAAAATTTTTGAAACCATACCAATATACATACAATTTACAACCAATTTACATACAATTATTCTTTTTAGGATTGTGGGGCTGCAGTTTTAAATAGAGTTCATTTTGAAGGAAAATGCTGAAGCATTAAATGCTGTCAAGATTTTATAAATTTGTATTTTTAACCGAAATACTTTTAATTATTTTATAAATGTTGAACTACTGAAGTAGCAATCAAATTGTTTTGAAAAGAAAAATAAATATTGTCTTTTTTTTAAAATAAATTATTCTACAGTTTGTTTATTTTTAAAATTATAAATCACAATAGCCTTTCACTACATTGCGATAGTTCAAAAATGCAGTGTAATAACAGTCACTTCCAAACACAAGAAAAAACAATATATTTGCCAGTATATTCAAACTACGTTATAAAAAAACCCTATTAAGAAGTATGTATTGTATTTTTTATATTTTGCCTATTACTTTTTATTATTTGCTCATTATTGCTTATTAAATTATATATTTTTATTTCTTGATGCGGAAACTATCATATATCAAACTCTCTTATATTTTTGGTAGTCACAAGCTTTGCAAACTTAACAGCATTAAAATTTCTTCATTAAAACCATGCATGATTATGAAAAAAATTACAAGCGGTTTAAATATAATGATGAAAATAGTCAATGCCGTCGAAAGTTTTCAACGGTATTGTCCCAAATTACGGTATTGTCCCAAATTATTTATTTTAATTATTGCTAACTTTCAAAATGTTTCAACTTTTAATTTATTTTAACTTAATATTTTTGTCTGCCCTTGTCGGGAAATGTTGTGTTGAATCTCTTATAACTCTGGAACAGTTTGTATCAGGGTTCTGTATTTCGAACATCGGCAATGTGCAATTTTTTGCCGCCGATTTTAAAAAAGCGTCAGAAATTTTTTATTATTCCGTTCGGCAGAAATGCTAGAAAAATGATTTTTTTGCTGCTGTTTACATATAGACACTGTTATAAATAAAACTGTAGAGGACTCTGCTTCTACTCTTATTGTTATTATTAAATATAATTTCGTTAATATTTTTTTTTCTTTTACAAACTCAATGGTCAGCATGACTGGCCTTTGGACTTGTGCTGCATAACAGAATTAGTATTCCTAAAGCTATCTGAAACCACTAATTAATTTTTTATAGTTGTGTTTTATAAAGGTATAGGGCGAAATAATTTAAAAGCAACTGTAATTTAAACAAACAAAAATAAGTTATCTACTAAAAAACAAAATCGATAGAGAAAATGTACTGATTTCAATCATGATTAGTTAATTTTGGTAATCAGCACTACTGGTATTATGGTAATTTGAGCGGTAAACTAATATAGGTACTACTGTACTGTGACAGTATATTTTTCATTGTCTTCAGAAGCGGATAATTATCGTAGAAAATTGTCTGATTGTGGTAAATTTTAACTATTATGAGGTTGCCTCGAGCAACAACATCATGATAAATTATATTCATTGTAGTTAGATTTTATTAATTAGATGAAGTTATAATCGGGTCATGATTTATCTGATAACCTAAAGACATCAGTAAGGGCAATAACTGATAAAAAATTAAACATTATCAGCTTCATTAATTTCGTCAATAAGGTCAGTGTGTCTAAATGCGACATTCCCAAAATTCGACAATGTTCAATTAATTGAAAATCTTAAAACAAGAATCACCCGTAAATGCGATAGGATGAAAATTTCGTATCTCTGGAGCGTATCCCGTTTCATTTCTACGCATTTAAAACCTTTTTAACGGGTAATTTCTCGTTGTAATTTCACAGCTACCCCATGATCCCCCAACATGTCCTAAATGCGTCGTTTTTCCCCGAAATAGAAATCACTCTGAACAGAGATCACGGGTGATTTCCACAGAGAATAGAAGGGCTGGTTCACTCCTTTGAAGTATCTCTCGCCGCGCCGATCCTCCGACGTCACTCTAGTGACGTCACTTTGGCGCAAAGCTCGCACTTTTACTTCAAGAACGGAGCGTTTGGCCTTACTAGCTCTAACTAATATTGGATCATTTCTTTTTGCGAGATATTCTAAGACATTTGTTATTTTCTATAATGACTTTCCTCAGTTTTTGCAGTGAATTTACAAGAATTTAAAACTATTATCTAAATGCCAGTTTGCGCGATTGCAACTTGCAAAAATTCTGATATAAAAACAAAAGGAAAAAGTATAATTTTTCTCGTGTTCCCTAAAGTAAATGAACAACTATGTAAAGAATGGATTCCGAAATGACACAGTTAATATAAAACCGCATTACGTTTATTCTGTCGTAAAGAACTTTTATAAAAATTCATTATCTAAATAGAAACCGCCTCGCTACTTCATAAAGAAAGGCAGGTGAAAAGAATTAAAAAATAGATAAAGTCAAAGAAAATTAAAATGTAAGTAAAAGGTATAAATAAAATATATAGTATATAGTTGAAATTCTCCTAATTTCATAACATATTTTTTAATGTAGTTATTCTAAATATTTATGATTTTTTTTAAAAATTATATTCTCTTCAATTTAAATATCTATGTATTATATCATCGTAAATTTAAATGTCTATAAACAATTGTAAAATTTCTGATGTCATTATGAACCTAAATTATTATTTCGTTTCAGTAATTAGCGTTTAAGGTTGATGTTTCCTAATGATTAAGTATGAACAAATTGCTATTAACGACATATTTTAAAATCAGAGGGATTCTAAATTTAACTTAACTTATCTTTATAAAAGAATATGTAGATAAAAAAAAGTGTCGATATATGCCTTCATTTTTCTTAATAGTTAAAGTTAAAACTGAACTTTTTAAAATAAAGTATTTATCGTGTCATTTTCACCAACTAGCAAAACATTTTTATAAGTTTAAAATGGTATTTTTTTAATATAATAACCAAGAAAGTTTTTTTTTAACTATGTTTATGAACGGAAATAATGTGTTAATTACGTAAAGTTTGAAGGCTAATAACCAGAAAAAGTCTCACTTATTTTCACAAAGAGAAAGATGCAAAGTTATCATAATATCTTTGCTTGCGATCTCCGAGATCTGTGGACACAGTGACGTCATGAGGAGGGAAATCGTAGCTTCAGCTCTAAGAGCGGAGTGAACTAGCCCTTGTATTCTCTTTAGCCCTGCAATGCACTGGCTTAAGCATCTTCTTACAAGAAACAAAAAACAAATCACAAGAAAAAAAACAAGAAAGCTTATATTACATTTAGAAGAGTGGTAAAATAATTGTCGCATTTAGAGCCTGATTCTTCGAGTGACATTTTAAATATTTGACTTCTTTAAATTCAATTTCTCAGGAAATATTCAACCGATTTTGCTCAAATTTCATGTTTGTCATGCTAAATTATATTCTTTAAAATGATGTGCTTGTCATGTAAAATTACGTTCTCTAAAATGATGCAAAAATTTCTATACCTTACAATTCAAAATTTCTTAAAACCAAATAATAAACATTTTATAAAGGTTATTTTTGCAAGGAATTATCTTTAGTTAAGTGGATTTTATAATTGAGTGAATTTTTAAAAAAAAATTCTATATCATGAAATACTCAAAAATTGAAAGTAACATTAAGGGGTTCAAACTTTGGAGTGCTCTCCTAACCAAACATTGAAACCCTATTTTCCAGATTGCTGCTAACTCCTATAATTTGAGAGTCAGAAATCTGAGTCCGAAAAAAGATATGCTTATTGGTACGTTTTTGGGCCTGATTTGTAACTTAAAATAACTGCTGCATTTCTTAATTAATAGATTTGAATTCATCCCTCAAACCATTAAGATTGAGTCCCAGCACGTGAAGATCCGATCGTTAGATCAAAAGTCTTACAAAGTGGTCCTTTGATTGCGCACTGCACTAAGCATGAACACGTAAAGTGTTTTTGCGTGCTATATATGTGTATGAAAACTTGTAAGAATATATTTATGTACGAACATAAAATGTGTGTCTGTATATGCAGAGCTTGCATGTACTATAGCGATAAATTCCTATCAACAATAATATAGAGATCAATTCTGTAAATAGCATTCAAAAAGTTGTCTTAACCTGCTTAGTCGTTCAGACCAGAGAGCTCTAGTTGGATTTTAAGTGCTTTAGCTGGACATAAAATGGTCATAAATTTGAATAATGATAAACACAAATTTGCGATAAATGCTACCTGCATGCATCATGAAATGATTTATACATGTGTTATCATCGGTCATGGAGTATTATGGCTAATCAGAAATTGTTCGAAGTTTTAATAGCTAGATTTCATTGCTAGAGACTCAAAAACAAGTGAATAAAACGTTGTATAACCGCACTTTCGCATTTAAGTATTTTGAGTGTCGCATTTAAGGGCTGATTAAGGTCCGACAAAAATGCCCTAAATACGACATTTCTTAAAATAAGTTATAGATAATAATCTAATTTCAGTTAGAAAAATTCTTTTGGAACTGATATCGTAATACCACAGCCATTTTCGATGAGTAGATCCAATAAAAGGCTAAGTTACACCTAAATGGGACAAACTTATATAAAATCGTGTTACATTTAAGTCCACTGATCTTATATAGTTTCATGTTTTGTGCAAGGTTTTGTAGTGCTGTTTTAGAGCTGTGGAATCGGAAGTTAAAATGTTCGAATCCAATTCCGACTCCAGAATTTTTAGAGAACCTTGAGTTCGATTTTGTCTCATACTGAATGAAAATTTTCACCAAATTCCAGGAAAGTATTAATGATTATATGATCCATGTAATCGATTTTGCAATCAAATTCAAGTAGTTGTAATAAATTAATTTGTAATTTTATTGCAATTCAAATACTGAAAAATCTCTATCTTTATTTTTTTCTTCAATCTTTTCTGTTTTATTATATGTATTACAAATAAAAACAAATATCGAGTTTTACTGTCAATACCGAATTTACAAAGATACAAACATATTTGGAAAAATTAAACGTAATATTTTTTAAAAAAAAAAGTCAAAATTTTAAATTGTTCTTTTTTTATGAAAAGAAAAACTTTCGCAGTTTTGCACAAAAAAGTAAGGTATAAAATATTGAATATGACTTATAAGAATCGGAAAGATTGAAAGATTGGCTTGAAAGATTGAGCATTTTGACTCAGTGAATTTTACAGATATTATGCTCATTATATAAAAATTTTATCCTAAAATATGTTGCAAGAATTTCCTATTAAAATTTAAGAGAGAGCATATAAAAAGTCAGTGATTTTTGAAAAATAATAATAACATTAAACCAAAATCTGACTTTTCCACTACTTTCTTCAATTTTTTTTATAAAGCTCCTACAGCAAATTTCAAGAAAAATGAAAGTATTAAAGAGAGTCTCAATATTTATGCAAGATAGGAAGTAATTAGAAGGTTAATTAATTCAATACTAAAAATCAATTATTTGACAGCTGAAAGTGTAGAGTGATAAGATAAAAATGTAGCACTACATAAAAAAAAAACCCGTTTCATTATTAAAAATTACGTCAAAAAAGTCAACTACTGCATAAAACATTTCCTGGCCGTTTACACTATGCGAACAGAATCGGTCCCTTAGATCATATGATTGAAAACCATTGAATTTTTGTTCTGGGGATATTTGATGTCAAAGGTTAACAAGCCCACATATCTCCGAATATTGAAGAGGAAATTTAACGCACTGTAACATTTATGAAAAGTCGTCAAAGAAAGCACGATGTTTGCGGAAATGATCGTGTTAGCCAACGAGGATATTTAGTTTTTTAAAAAATTTTTTTGTTGAAATTTTTAAAATGTTTATTTTATTCTCTGACTCCTAACCCACTCACAGTTTTACACGTAAAAAATCGTATTCCAAGCAGCAGTTTTCACCTCATAGAGAAACCGGTGTTTCCTTGTTATTAGATAAATAATGCACAGTGTCCCAATTTTGCTCATTTGCTAAACCGTTAATCAATTAAGATCTTTCTTTTTTCTTTTCTAAATTTTTTTTATCACCTTTTTTCAAAATGGGTGTTGTTTTGGGCTTGATAGAGCGCACACCTTATTTGGACGTCATCACACTTTACAACTGTGTTTAAGAGTAATAACAAACAGTGCGCATGCTTTGTCTTTGCATACGTTGCTATGGCGACCGATGCTGTTAGATAACTTTTTTCGAATTCTTTTTTTTTCTCCTTTAATTTTGTTATACATTAAGTTGGTGAACTCTTTTTGAGATATGGGAACAGAAAGATCGCATAAAAACTTCTTGAGTTGTGAATAAAAGAGAATTTCATTATTTGAACGATATTTTTGTTTTTATTGTTTTAATAAAGAATCAGAAATTCTAACCTGGAGTTCAAACTGGATCGTTTTCAAGCGAATTCAGGCGAATATCACAAATAAGGAGTATCCAAACTGATTGACCCGGTCCCATAAGTTAGAGTTGAAGCAAGAAAAGAAGGATGCCACGGCCTAAATTCACTGAGGCTGCAAAAACCAAAGCCAAAGAACGTAGACTGCAATACAAACAAACGGTTACACATAAACAGAAAAACGAAAGAATTCCGTTCACGTATGCAAGCATGAAGCCGGCCCCTCACAAATGTGCTAAAGTGGTTGAGTGAATTGGACCCTGCCGAAGAGCGAATGGTGGGTCTCCGAACTCCTTTCGTGCAAATACGAGTACTGGGTGTTGATCACCAGTAGGGATAAAAAGATCCATTGTCAACGTACCGAATGACTTGCACAGGACCGTAGACTGTCTTTAACGCAATATAAATCATTCATTCACTATTCATGTAAAATTGAAGAAAAAAAAGCCTAGCTTTCAAATCACATTTGATGTATGAACTTGTGAATCCGAAACGGGTGTGCGATGCAGCTTACAATCTGCTTGAAGTACCATCGTACCAATCCGAAAATGTTAATATTGATATCGATTGGCTGTTCAATGGCTATTCAGTCATCAAAAGAGTTTACACAGAATGTGTCTGAGCTGCATTTAAATATGTTTACGAAATTGTGTACCGAGCAGTTCAGGATTAACAGTTAAAGATGTCCAAGAGGAAAACACAATATAATTGCTTCTCAAAAAAAAAAGAAAAAAAAAGAAACAAAAATGGACAGCATGCACTTAGCCTGGTTTCTTTTTATTTATTTTCATTTCAATTTTAACTGAGAATTCTATATTAAGTGTGGTGATTGGATGGTGGAACACCTTTTTATTAGAGTTTAAATATATCTTTTATATCAAAATCCAAAAATAAAATAATCTTTTCACTTCGTTTAAGTCATTTTATAACAATAGAAGGTGCTCTTTTACTGGGTGATGTTACAAACAAGTTTTTGTTTCTAGATCTTTCCAAATGGATGGAGAATATGAAATATTATTCTCCATATATTTATAAAACCATTATATTTATAAGTACGTTCTTATTTCTTACTTTTGTTAAATAGATATTTACACTTGAAAACAATGAGTTGATAAAGGAAAATTATGAATCATCCTAAAATTTTTAAATTTAGTAATAAAATTTAAGATCAATCACCTATAACTGTTGCACTAGTTTTTTTCTTCAATTAATTTTGTCTTAGGATACAAAATGTTATTTGTAGAAAACCCCTTATCATTTTAAGTTTCTTTTAAAAAATACAAAAACTACATAGAAAATTGATTGAATTTTTTAAAATTTTTAGTCTATGCACGTTATATCGAACTTTTTTGGACTTTAGTCTATATACCGGACTTTTTTCATTAGTTGCCAAATACGATTTACTACAAAATTAAGAATTGTTTTAAATTTTTTCTGAACTACTTTAATTACTTATATGCTGCTCAGTTTTCAACCAATTTTTTTTCAAGGCACAAACCAAAAATTTAATTGAATTTTAAATCGCCATAAAAATTTTGCTTTATTATTTGTTATTTTTTTAATTTATAGCAAAAAACACGTAATATAAAAAAAAATTCCTTTTTATAAAAATGTTCAAATTTCCATAAATATTTAAGTCGGGCTTACAAAATTTTGTGCAATTATCGCATATAGTAGCATAAATAATTGTTACAAGTTACAAAGCCAATGATACATTTTTTTCAAAATTCAAAATATTCAAAAATATTATTTCTGGTTTGTAATTGATTGTCGGTCCCTCAAACCACAAAAAAATTAAACTTTAATGTTAAATATAAGAAATCGCTTGATTGAAATACAGGTAAAGTTCTGAAATGATTATTTAATTATTTCTGGTGAAATATAATAAAATTGTATCAGTATAGAAGTATATCCATTATAACCCCCCACTGTATATGCATATTTATATCGATTGCTCATGTCATTACGCAATTTATTTTATATTCAATTTTTCAGCACGAAAGCTATTTAGTAGCTTGCTAATCAATAGCATAATATGAAGAAGCTAATGCGATTTCAATATTAATATTTCCAAGTGTATCAACTCTGTTAATCGAATTAGATTGAAATATTAATGGAACTTTGTTTAGCTAAACTTATACATAATTTGAAGCGTAAAAGGATTTTATGTTGCAAAAGAAATAGCGATAAAGCGTGACCTCAAATTACGAATTTTTTTTTCTTCATTTAATTTTCGAATTAAGATTGGCAGTTTTCGGAAAATAAATTTGTTGTATCTTATTGAACATGCAGGAAAATAAATATAGTTAAGTGTTATTATCCTAGCTGATTGATTTTTCCTTTACGTTTTCGTCATAAAAAAAAAGAATGAAAATTCGTTTAAGTTAATAATCTTTTTTTAAATAAAAAAACTTCCAACTTTTAACTTCTAGAATGTTGTAGATAAATAACAAGCTTTATTGCACACGTTGTTTATTTTACTTGAGCATTTTATAAATTTAATTCTCTATACTTTCCCATGTTTTTGAAATTGTAGTTCTGCTCCAGAAATAACTGTGAATTAATTTTAATTCAAATATACATAGCAAATTACGTCACTTTTGTTAGGTAAGTATTATTATAAAATTTTTTACCTATGATAAATATTTCTTTTAGTTATCTTTTTTATATTTATGTACATCGCGCAAAATAAGAAAAAGGCATAACATAATTTTTAAAATGTCGTGCTTTTAAAATTCTTTTTCAGTGGAGCAGTAGGATCAATTTCTCTCAATATTTGTGGTATATCATTGAAAAGTGAATTCTTTAAGAAGATGCGAAAATTAATATACCTTACAATTCTAAATTTTTTAGTCTTTTATTAAATAAAGTAGTAAAAAATAATAATTATTTACTAAAAGTTATATTTTGCATGGAATTATCTTCGTAAAACAAATTTTATAATAGTAAGAAAAAATGGTTCATTTCTCTTAAAAATTTCTCTAGTATTCTCGAAATAAGCAAAAAGAGAAAGTAACAGTAAAGGGTTAAAATTTTGGGCAGCCTTCCTGACCTAACTATATGGGTCATTTTTACCTGATTGCAATAGCCCCTTATATTTATGAGGTCAAAAATCCGTCTAAAGAAAGGTATGTTTAATCAGTGAAAGTATGTTTTTAAGTCTAATTTCATAACTTAAAATATTGTCTTACAAGATAAATTTATATTGTCTAACAAGTTAATTGAGATCATCCTTTTGAACCATTCAGATTGAGTCCTGGAACATGAAAAACCGTTCTTCTTGCTTCCGATTGCTTCAGTAAGATTTAGAGATAATAAAATGCCTGGAGCTAGAACAATTTATGTCAGTGTGCTAACGAGATCCCCTAAATTCTTATTCTTACATTTAACCAATAAAGTGCCGACCGGCCTCTGTAGGGGGCAGGGAACTGTCCTTGCATCAGAAAGGTCCTGGGTTCGAATCCCGGGCAACGCATGGATGTTTCTTTCTCTCTGTGTGTTCTATGTCCTTTCTCCTTCGTGTGTGACTGTGACCCGCCCTCTAAACTGGTTGTGGTTGTGTGAATGGCGTGACAGAAGTCGAATTCCTGGCCAAAGATGGCGCCACTAAAAAACAGGAACAATCGCACCCCCACTGCCTGGACAGGCATACGACAAAAAAAAAACAATAATGTTTTCAGTTCTGTTTATCCTGTAACTAGCACTGTTCGTAAATTTATAAATTATTAAGAAAAATAGGAGACAACATCTCCTCTTCAAAAGTCAAAACGCGTTTAGGGTGGTCCATTTATTTATTTATTTATTTTCGCACTGTACGTTTTAATAAAACAACGGATATGTGCTGGAATTAATATGTTCGGTGGCGTGTCGATATTTTGGTAAACGAGAGGGTTTGTAGATGCGATAAAATCAAGCTGAAGGCTTTTAGAACCGTTGCTGAAAAGCCGACCACGGAGTTACGACCATTTGGAGTTACGACTACTATTATGCAACTCCGTAGCCTTGTAATTTGGAACAAAATCCAGAATACAAGGGAACTCTTGGAACGAGTAGTGGTAGAAATTTGACTCCTTGGAGGACTTTTTGGTGAACTCTACCGCATTTGCGTTACTTGGAGAGGAAGACCACGAGAAACTCCCACGGTAAGCCTAATGGCAAGGGGACTCTAACCCATAATCCGTCTACCACTGAGAATATTTCACGTCAACGCTGTGTTCGGTGCAAGAAGGATGCGGATTCGTATCGCAAGCCATCGCTTGGATTCGAACGTGATTCCCCTCATTGGAAGGTGAACTCTCTATCCCTTGAGCTATCGCTCATCAAGCTGAAGTTTTGTACTTTTATGTCCTAATACTTAGGGCTTTTTACCGATTTTTTTTATTATTTTTCATAGAATTAACATTTATGCAACATTTGTTTTTTGCATTATTTTGCAATGTAGTACAGTACAGATAAATTGACATTTTTTATTCACCTCGTAAAAAGAACGGGTATTCAGCTAGTCATAAATATATGAAACTTGTTCACATATTAAATTTTAAGCAGTTCAACGTTTAATTTTCTAATAATTGATATTGGTTACATTATTATTAGTTCTTAAAAAAAACTTTCTCTATTTTAGAGACAAATGGATACGAATTCTTCAGGCATTTGGTACACTCGAAATCGAAGAGTTTCAGGTTACAAAATAGCCAGCTTTCGAAATAAGGTAAAATGAAATTATTGTTTTTTTTTTTTACAAGCAAAATTGCTTCAAAGAAAAAATTTGATTCCAAATATCATTACTCGAAAAAAGAAAAAAAAAGATTTTTTTTTTTAAATTATATCATATTTCTTAACAAAGAAATATTTAGTTACTATTATTCTATGGCGATAGGATAAACTTCACCGAGTCTACTGGTTTATTTTAAGTTATTGTTTAAGAATAATTACGAAACGATGTACGATAGATAAATAAAGAGATCGAGGTCTCCGTTGGTCTGATGAAGAATATTTTTCGAAGGCTCCGTCGTAATATGAAATTATGCTTTTTCTCGAATAATATTCTATTTTCATAACTGCTGTGAGTTTGCAACTGTTACTCATGACAGTTGGGTCAAGTTTAGCCTATCAAAAGCCAGTGCTGCTTACGGTTGCTTTGAAAATGGCGCAAAACGTCAAAATGGAGAAAAGCCACTGTTTAGTGAAAATGAAAAGCGTTCGTGGTCTAGTTTCTTAATTGTTAAAAACTTACTCCAATGTTGCATTTATCTGTGATCATAAAAGTTTTCGGAAATTGAGAATACGGCAGCCATTTTGATAATTTTCATCTAGGTGAAAAAAAGTTGCCGAATAGACAATTTTAATGAAAGTTCAATAACTTCTAAAAAGCTTAAGTTATTTGTCTGTTCTAAAGCCTAGATATTTCATAATAGCAAGACTATATATATCATTTAAAATCATCACATTGCTTCAAGTGTGAGGCACTTAGACTATGACTTTTTTTTACTTTCCTTGGCGACAGAGCTTCAAAAAAGCAGCGTTCATCTATCCGCAAATCTAGTATCTAGCTAATTATTGTAATGATAAATCAGTAATTTGTAAAAGGTAAACATTCATTTTGAAAGCGGAAACAGACCAGTCAGGAGTTGTCCTGAAGAACTACACTATCCTTTTTTTTCAAGTTTCAATGTATAACGTTCCTTTTCTCATTAAGTTTCTACCCCTATTTGTTTGAGGTTTTTCGATTCTTGAGAGTTGTGGCATCGTCAGATAGCAATACTGAAATTTTATAACCGTTGTTGAACATCCGATCCAATCCAACCAATTTGGACTTACGATTACTAATGTTTAACTACGTAGACTTGCAATTTTGAACCCAATCCAGAAGACAAGGAAACTACTATATCAAGTATTGGGAGAAATTTGCCTTCGTGGAGGACTTTTTGATGAAATTAACCCGCATTTGCGTTACATGGAGATCCTGCCACGGTTAGCCAGAAGGCAAGGGGACTCTAACCCACGATCCGTCTACCACTGAGGATATTTTATATCAGCACTGTGGTTGGTGAAAGCCGGATGCTGAATTCATATCAACCAACCGTTGATTAGATTCGAATCCGGTTTCACCTCATTGGAAGGCGTACTCTCGATCCCCTAAGCCATTACGGCTTGCAGTACTGAAATTGGCCTAATTAAAGTAATTAAACAGAAATACATCTGAATCAGTTTTCGCATTTGCTTTTTACACTGCTCCAAAATCATGAGTGTCCCTTGATTTGAATTTTTGAAGGGCTGAAATTTAAATATTCTATGACAATATCTCTCTAAACTTGACGCATATTTTTTCTTCTTCTTATGTTAGCAAAAATATTTGTTTTGTTTTTTTTAACATTTATTTACTTACATTTTATTTAGCTGAATTCAAATTAATGGTGAACTATGAAAATTTTACTTAAATACGTTTAAAATACTGATTGAGACTTTTATAGATTTCTGCTTATTGCAGTAGAGCAAATACAACATTCTTTCCTCAAAAATCACGCTTCAATGATTATGCAAAGTTAACACTTTATGCATAAATTAAAACTATTTATTTTTCGGAGGACACTCGGGGGTAGCAGAATTTGTCTGTACATTTTGTTTTATAATATTTTTACACCATCTGCCGAGATTTGAAATTTGCCAAGTTTTGTTTAGGAGTTTTGTTGGTTGTTTTCACGATGATAGTAGAATTTACATAGAAGAAAGATTAAATAAATGGCGAATGGAAAGTATCACTATGTGATGTATCTCTTGTGTTGTTAAAAACTATAATACAAAGACTAATATTTTATATTTTCCATGTGACCGAGATAGTAAACTGATGGTAAATTAAATATGTTTTACATATAAAGAAATTAAAATTATTTATTAGCGAAATAAAAAATATACTCATTTTTTGCAATATTTTTTCTGATAAAAATTGGGAAAGTGTCCAGTTATGTTTTGTTTGATTTTAACCTGCTAATAATACGCGAAACTGAACCAACGTTAAACAAGTTATTCTTTATTTTAAATGTGAAAATAAGGAAAATCTCTATTAAATGAAAATATGTATTTATTTTCAGTATTCACTTTTTAATAATTTAGCTTAAAATACATCTTTAGCAAACAAAAACTAATGTTTTATCAAAAATTTGCTTACGGTAGCGTTAATAACTTCATACCTTACATAATGCAGTACTAAGTATTAATTAATTCTTACATAAACTGTATGCATAACTACCCGCTTTAAATAGATTGGATAGCTTTAATAAAAACGAATGAATGCAAAAAAGGAATTTTAAAATTCCCACTTTTAAACATTTTTTACCGATCACTTCATATTTCGTCTAAAACAAAATTTTTGTTTGGTTCATTTTCGTAAAATTTCAGCATAGTATGCATGCCGTACTATCATAATTCTTAATAACGAGTCATTGTGAGAAAAATAACTTTTTTTTCAATTTTATATCTAGGCAAAAGGATCTCCAAACTTTGACAAATCTGTCAAAAACTCTGCGGGGCACACAAGAGACGAATCTTTTCAAATGTATGCAAAGTCTGTATTTAAAAAGTCATTAATAACAGGATTGCCTCAGATTGCCAACAGCAGAACGTGGAGAAGAAGAATTCGAAAAATATTAATCCTTTTGTTTTGTTTAATGGGATTTTTATATCAAACAGGAAATTTTTTACAGTATTTTTGGACGTATCCTACAGTTTCTTACATTGAAGACAGCAGTCCATATGAAGTTGTACAGCCAGCATTAACTTTCTGCAGTAATAATCAGTAAGAGATTTAAGTCCTGCCTAAAATTTAAAATAATAAAATTAGCTTTAATCCAGATAAAAAAATAGATGGATTATTTTTTAATTTAATTTAACCCTTACACTGTAAAAAAGAACCGTATCAAATTACGGTATAAAGTATCAGGAATTTGAATGCATATCATCTGTAAAATTCATTTTAATCGTAAAATATCATACCGTAATTTTACGATTATTTTTTTTTAATTACAGTGTTTCAAGGATTTTACTGTAATTATAACTGAGAAATTACTGTGTATGAGATATTTTGTTCCGTAATATCTTCCGGAAAGAATTCAGTTCCGTAATATCTTCCGGAAAGAAAGAATGGTGAAATGTACCAGTACCTTGTTTACCGGTACTTTCTATCGTATATTGATCCGGAATATTTTACAGCGTAAACTTATCAGACAAAATATAATGTGCATGAAAGTTACAAAAATATATTACACAAGAAATAGACAAACAAATCATATGCAAACAAATCATATTGTATATATATATTTTTTAAAGTCTGAAATACTAGAAAAAAATACAATTGCCAAAATAAAAACATACACATGTCATTTCCCCGTGCAATGCCTCTTAATATTAATTTTAAAATCACAGCTGGAAAATTAAGAGCTTATCGAATGAACATATCTTTCAATTTATCTGCAACCTTACTATAAGGCGCTGAATATAACCATATTATCGTACTTTTTCCTACGGTTCAATTTGTATGTAAACATGGTTCAATTTAAAGTGGTAAATTGGTCTGTATTATTGCTGCAGGTGCTGATATTTAAATTCTCCAGGCTGTTTGTAACGTTAGACGACTTTATTAATTTGCTCTCTGCAATTAGTTTTCGACGATTTACTTCCGTTTAATTTGTTCAAGTCAAAAAATTAAAAGTCAACCTCAAATAGCTAAGATAAAATATTGAAAAATGTTTTAGTGTTCTCTAGTAAAAAATGTTTTCATGAATTGTAAGGAAAAAAAATGCTGCTTTTTTTAAAAATTTGAAATCTATACTGTTAAATGAATGCTGTGATATTGCAATATCTGATATCCAAAGATGAATATGAGTAAAGACAATAATGCTAAATATATAAATCATTATAAGAACTTGTTTTTTCAGACTTATTTTAAATTGATTTTTTCACCCTCGTGGATTTAAAATTTTGTTTCCACGCAAATGCAGCTGTTAACTTACGAAGGACTCGAGTTCATTATTTTTTTAAATGGCCTACCCTCAGTCTTGTGAGAATATTCCAAATGAAACAAAATAAAAACTTTTAAGAATAACACCGCAAAACCTTATAGCCACCAACGTTGGTCTCCTCTTGGAATCAACAACTGTATATCTCTACTTGAATACTTATTAAACCTTTTAAATAAATTTTGTTTCTTTATCCGCTATTTTTTAAAGTATGAAGATGTTATGTTTGATAATTTATTGCTGTCAATTTTTAATTTTAGAATTCGAAGACAAGTTTACTGCGAACAAAATGACAGTTCCTGTGAGATTTTTGATGATCATGAGAAATTCTGCAACTCCTTTCCCTCATATTGCATAAAAAATGAAACATATTACGGAGTAAGTATAGATGGGTTCATCATTTTCTCTGTAACCTAAAATCCACTTTTCTTTCTATAATTATATTTTTGATCATTTCGGCCGTTAAACAATATCGAAATATGATTAAAATTGGATCTAAAGTTAATTTCATTAATTTTATTTTCTCAAAACAATATAAGCTAATGGTTCACAGTAATATATATATATATATATATATATATATATATATATATATATATATATATATATATATATATATATATATATATATATATATATATATATATATATATATATATATATATATATATATATATATATATATATATATATATATATATATATATATATATATATATAATAAAAATAACAGTTGACATGTTTAAAGTGCATCAAAAATAGACATCCATTTTCAAGACCTGCCGGTCATGAATGTAAAGAAACAAAAATGGTTTGAAATTCAAACTCAAAGTTGCCTTAGAAAAATGGAAAAATAAAGGTGATAAACCAGTAATGAAAAACTACAGAAGTTATGAGTGGAAAAAAAATGAAAAACAGTAATAGCTGATGTAACTGGGGTTGAAATAATTTTAGTACTGTCGAAATTGAATTTACTCCCAAGATTCCAACAATGCAAAGCAATTAAATATTTCTTGATAACGAACATATCTATCGTGTTAATAAAATATAAAATTTCATTTTTTTTCCTCTCTCAGATTCTGTGGTTTTTCATGCTATGCGTCTCAACTTTATTTTTCTATTTTTCATTGGAAACTTTAAGTTTCATTTTGAATCATTTCTTATCTTGACATCTCGTCTGCAAGTCTTGAAGAAGATGCTCTTATATATTATTCCATATCCCAGATTCAATTGGAAAATCCCAGCAATGAGAAACTTTCAAAGGCGGATCATATAATTGATATTCGTAATAAAAGAAACAAATTAGTTTTTAACTTTATATTTTCTACAACTCTGGATACATATCGGATGATAATGTTATTAATGTTCTATGTTATAATGTTCAAGATTAAATCATAAATATTTCAATTGCATCAAAATGTATTTATTTCTTTATATTAAAATATGTAATATTATATTTAATATGTTTAAAATTTTTGTTTCATCAGTGCAAAAAATGAGTGAAAAAATTTGTAAATTGCCTTAATGAAAAATTTTATGCAGATTCCAACAGTACTGGATGCTTATAGTAATGTATTCTCTACGTCTTGGGAAGAAGCCATCGAATTTTCCCCCACAGAAGAAATGATTTCTACCTGCAGAAAGATCACAGATTCTAATTTCACATTTTGTTCGTATGTGTAATTTTTTGTTTAGAATATTGATAATTTAGGATGATAAATATTTAATAAAGTAGTGGCAACTTAGACCAAAACATCAGGAGCAAATCGGGAAAATGACATGGCGTTGTTGGCGATGAGTCCAGGACCTCCCATGTAGCATAATACGTAAATTAAACGAAAATTTGGGGGAAATTGGGAAAGTTAGTACTCTTTATACATAAATTTTATGTAATAATGACGGAATGATACTACTATTAAGATATTTGGTTTTTAAAGCTTAGGAATGATTTACGTAATTTTAAAGGAATGGATTTTGCCAACTACCCTTCTGTAAGATTCATTTTGCATTTTTCACGAAAGATTGACGAAAGAATATTTATTATTTTGATTTAGTGAAAATGATTATGTTTCTTTTGCGCATTATTGACGAAGTAAATGTACCATTTAAATTTTGGTTCGAATTTCTTTACTAAATTTTTTGGCTAGCCACTTTTTTGTATAATTCGTTTTCAACTTAACATTACTTTAGACTTACTTTTGACGTAAATAATATGGAAAAATAACATACTCATTCTTACTTAGTAAAAAGTGTTTGGTAAAATATTCGCAGAAAAATTAATTTATTTACGTGCAATTTAACGCGAATTTTACGTTTTTTGGAGAATCATTTTTTTAAAATTTATAATTCGACGTTTTAGCTTTAAATAAATTTTACGAATGCTTAGAAAAATCTAAAATTCATATATACGCATTTTTGACTTAAAATTGATGGTTCTCTGATACTTGGGATAAAACTTTCGATTCTATTGAAGGGGTAGTCGCTGCGTGATGTTCATGCGGACCATGTTTTATACACTACATGGCGTTTACCAAAAGTTATCAAAGTTCGTGGAATAAATTCGCAGTTTCAGGAAGCAAAATATGCATTGCATGGATTAACTGAAAGCTGATTCGGAAATGTGCTATCACATTAGATTATCGTCTGTTTAGTGTGGGTCATATATAGACTGAAGGTTTTTACTTCGCAAAATCGATTAATTTTCACTTCTTGCCATTGATGTTCGATAGACTGCCTGGGCCTCCCAGCTGCTAAAGTTGAGACCTCTTTTGTGTTGTAAAGGTAAAACTGATTGCTCTGATCATTGATGTTTCAAAGCGCCCTCTGATGGCAATTGTTGTTACTAAACTCCTAATTTTCAATGTAAAAAAAGTGAAAGTTTCAATAATAAACATATCTTATATTTACTCCTCTATCATCTTTTTATTCAGAATTTTTAATTCTGAAAACAATCAGCCCTCTTCTGAGCCCTTTGTATCTGTTGTTGTCACAAATCGCTTAAGATAAGCATGGCTAAATCAAATCCATGATTTTCCACATCCTAAAGAAATCCAAAACCAACCATAGGTTACTGATCAGATCCCATTAGGAAAGCACCATGAATATGATCAGTGAAAGCCTAGTTGAAGGAATAACGGGTACAAGTTTCAAATCAGTTAGAACCTCAACATTGATCTAAATCAGTAGTTATCCTCAATATACTTCAAAACCTTCAGATGGCCATTAAGGAAGCAGGTGATAATAGTGTTTGATTTCGCTTGTCGCAATTAAGTGTCAAAGAGCAAAATGGTTGTTTACTATGATACCAGCAATAGGCTGGTGGAAGCTTTCTGAAAATCTAATTACGAATCATAAAAAACGTTGTGAATGAATGAAACTTAAAATACATTATAAGTGACATAATAATGATTAGCAGATATTGTGCGAATTCGTTCTATAAGAAGTGTTAGTAAACGCATATAAACTGTTACCTAAAAATGCATTTCATTTTTTAATTTACGGTGAAATACATTTATTTTTAGGGTTCGAAGATTTCCCGTGGTGTCTCAAAGAGTGAATCCAACATTTTGCTACACTGTCGAGTCGCAAATAAATTATCCATTTTCAGCTGATGTTATCTATCCAAACACTTTTGGCAAGTATGAATTATCTCAAAAGTATATATAGAGATTTATACAAAGATGTTTCTGCAACAAGCCTATGTATCCTGCTCTTAAGACAAACTAAATTTTAAAGTTCTTAAGTGACTGGGTAAAGAAAGGGTTTTGAGAACTTGGAAAACAGAATGTTCTGTAACAACAGCCATTTTTATATACATTCATTACCATAAATATAAGCTCACCGAAAAGGAGTTGTTGATATGAAATTATACATATGCAAGTACAAAGTTGATCGAAAATTAAAGTGATCAAAATAAGAAAAAAAATTTCATTTAGTGTCACAAATGAGTGGAGATTTTCTTAAACTCTTGGACCACCTTCAGAACGAATGCAGGATACGACATAGTCGTGCTCTGAGGCATACAAGTCCTTTTTGATGCTCTGCGGTATCTAGTTACACAGTTGCTGTAATGACTCCAAGTTGATGTAATGCTGTAATGACTCCAGTATAGAAATCGACTAAACTGGGAAGTTGTCCAACTTTGCTGTCCCAAATGGTTCTAGATATATGCTCAATCTATGGCAAATCGGGGGATCTTGCAAGTCAGGGAAGTGCGGTAATGAGACGGTGGTATTCGTGTGACACTCTTGCTGCGTGTGGTCGAGAACTGCTAGTTGAAAAAAGGCTCTTAAATGTCCTACCATGAGTGGCCTTCCTAGACGTGGCCAGATGATATCACGCATCTACCATGCTACTGTCATGGATCAATATTAGGAATGTGTGGCCATATAATCACACTAGCTGTAGAAACGGCATACTGCTATACATTGTAGCCAAGTTTGAGACATTCACTAACAAGCTTCCACACTTGTATGCGTTAGTCATCACTGCCCAAATTAAATCTGGATTCATCACTGTAGACGATCTGGTTTCACTTGGTGGCAGTCCGATCCTGTCGATAGAAACACCCTTCGAAATGTAGGCAACATTGGGTGAATGTCCCTCTGCTTACATTACTCATCACTCTTACAGATGGTATGAGATTATATTTTGTGTCATCGCATACCATACATAATCACCACTAATAGTGATCCATAATGCGATGACAGCTCAGTGTTACGTTTGTGACATCCTTCTGCCAAATGTGTTGCCACTCAAGGGAAGAATTTCAGGAGACATTTTTCAATTATACATTGCTCAGCAACACACAGCAGTGGTGCCCCAGGAAAGCCTTCGTCACATTATCACATTTTCCTGCTAGTTTCCCAGATTTGACTCCGAACGATCCTATGTTGCCCCACTTCAGTCAAGTGGGCAACCTCCAAATTTATTTGATTTAGCAATTTTTATACAGCAACTGTGAACGAGGTGCTGTTGAACATAAGAAACTCATATGTGTTACTATATGATCATATCTCATCCTGCATTTTCAGTAGAGGTGGTGCAAGAGGTTACTGAAACTTCCAATCATTTTCATTTTCCCCTATAATAAGTTTTCATCGATTTTTAAAATACTTGCTTAGAACAAAACTGCATTTTAGTATAGAAGAATTCGTTTTATTCAGACAATCTTTCTACGTGAGTTAATTTTTAAGGCAATTATTGTATTTTTAAAATAATCGTTGAAAAGGAATCCAAGAAGTATGCATATTAGGGGTTGGCAAAATAACATCTATGTAAGGGAAGAACGAAATGCTAACTAAGTTTATGGAATTACTATTAATAATGACTTAACTGAAAATGCCCAAACCAATTTATCTGTTTGATAAAACTTGAATTTGCTTCAAATAAATATTCTTGAGCTCCGTTCCTGCAATAAATTGAATGGTAATGTTTTCCGTTCCAATTTTTCCAGTAGTTTTTCGCAAAATTACAATTGTGTTGACCTACATCCCTAATATGTTTGCCTTTTGTCCGCTTTTTTTCCTTACGCCTATTCTAAAAATATGTATAATTGAGAGTGCATATTCTATACTCTACTGCATTCTACACTCGATTGTATTGCAGTTTACTGAATTCAAAATATCTGGAAGTTAAGGTGTCCCACGAATTATGTATGCAATCTTGATTTCATAAATAACGTTAAGTTTGAAATATTGATTTCCTACATAACGTTATGATTGCTAAAGCAATTGTTATTTCCATTCTGTTTCGAGTAAGCCAAGCCCGCACGAAGTCATGTAAGACATAAACAAACTAGTTATGCATCCAAGCTACCAAGTACACAAGCAAAATATATTACGATAACGATAAAATACCTAAGCAAATAATGAATCTAAGTTAAATAAAAGGAGTAGGCGAGAATGAATTATATTTCAACAAATTTCATGTGTGATACGGAGCTGCATTTAATTAACTTCACGTTAATTATCTCTCTAACTCATGTGGAGAAACTTAGCTCAACTTTAACACGCCATTTCGCTTATAAGCTATTAGTTGACACTGAAGTCATAGGTCACATGTGGGGGTATTGTGATCTTCTTCTTGAAGTGGAAATACCCAATTCCTGGTGGATCTGGATATTCCTATTGAGAGTGAGGGAAAACTGCAGTTGTCGCTCCAGTGTATATCGTGTTTCATCTGTGCTGCTAAGATGCGCAGCACATCTTAGTCGAGTCTATTTCTTCCTGCATAAACTGTGCAGACATACTTACTGTCTGCCCAGTTTATGATGATTTAGGAATTAGATTTTTCCCGAGCAATTTCAAATTTGATACCATTAAAGGAAACTGGAACCAAAAGAAAATAAACAAATTCGGTGAGGAGATTTTTAAAAGACTTTTTGAAAGAGCATTGAGGATTAGCCCTAAACTGATCCTTCAATAGTATTCCCTGGATGCCCGTGTGTGTGGGTAATTCACAGCACATTCTATTTCGAAGGAAAATAAGCATCCTTTTATTAATTATTTTCTCTTTTGTTTAATATTTCTTAGAATATGACATACAACTTCATACATTTCCGGAAGAATACTTCTTTTCCACAGATGATGTCTTAATGTACATTGTAGTTCACAATAGACGACATCTTGTAAATCCATATAAAGAAGGAATTGTTCTCAAAGGGGGATATTTATATAAATTATTTGTTTCCATGGCAAGTGATGTTTTTTTTAAAATTATACAGTTTTTCGTAATGTTTAATGAACGTGTGTTATTAAATAATGTTAACTATTTTATATTTTCCGTCAAAGTTTCAGTAGAGAGTTTTACCTTTTAGTTTATTGAGTATGTTCGATTGGGATTTTAAATTTTGATTTGTTGAAATGTAGTAAAATTTTTGTCCTGTCAAAAAAGAAATTGGAAAGATTTATAAATAGAAAATTTTTAAATTTTTTACTTAAGAAAAACAGTGACACATATAGGAGTTAAAGTGATAAAATAAAATAAAAGAAAAGAAGCAAACTGCTGCCACCACAAACAGCCGAGAAGACAGATATGTAATCCACATGGCCTTAAGGGAACATCAGCTACGTGTCGAACCCTGATTCGACAAATGGCGTCATTGGCCAGACAACAAGTGTATGCACGAGCAGTTCGACAACTCTTGCTGTAGCATTGACTGTCAACACGGCGACCATGGCGTCCGCTACTCTCGGAGCTGCTTCACAGGCAGACTGATTCCAATGGTCTAATCAACGACGAACCAGGACGCAGGAATGGCTTGACGTCGTCTTTTCAGATGAATCCAGCAACTGTATACAAAATCATGATGGCCGCATCCGTGTTTAGCGAAATCGTTTAGAACGCCCATTGGCTGCTTGCAAACGACATCGTCATACTGTCCCATCACCTGGAGTAATGGTTTGGGGTGCCGTCTCCATCACCTCTTGTTTGCATTACTGGCACCTCTGACAGCAGCTGTTACATTTCTGATGTGTTAGGGTCAGTTGTTCTGCCTTATCTTCGATGCCTCCATAACGCAAGATTTCATCAGGAGCATGCACGACCACGTGTTGCTTCACTGTTCTGACCTGTTGACACAGACCCTGATCGTATGATGCCCTTGCCAGCACGTTCTCCTTATCTCTCATCAATTGAAAACGTCCGGTCAATGGTTGCTGAACGAACGCCACAACTCATCAGGCAATACTGTCGATAAATTGTGGCATAATGTTCTAGCTGCATGGAATGCTCTATCCCTCATGCTATCCAATCTCTTTTAATCTTTTAAACTCGATGCCCAGGAGAATAACTACTGTTATTGCAGCAAGGGGAGGCTGCTCTGATATATATATATATATATATATATATATATATATATATATATATATATATATATATATATATATATATATATATATATATATATATTTAAACGAAACAAATCAAGGGAGAATAGTGTGGAAATAGAGTAATAAAAAAATTAATAAAAAATTTAAATTCCACTAAAGGATAAAATCTTGTCATCAACTCACACAATTACACGATTATTTAAGCAATGATACTACTTTCTTATATTGCATTAATATAGCCAAAGCAAAACCTAGCAAAATGATAGTGGGAAAATTAGCAGAGAAAGATCGATTCGTAATCATAATTCTATTTTTATTGTTTTTTCAAATTCAAAATTCAATGAGTGCAGAAAACTTGGAAATAAAAGAAAAATAAAAGGAAATATAAAGCAAGAAGGAAGAAAGAATGACATGTATTTACGAATAGCTTGCAAAATTTATTTAAATATCATTTCCTAACTAAGCATCTAGATTCCTAACTAAGCTGCTAGATTACAAAATATGAAATTGAAGTTAAATTAAGGGTAGTAATATTTTTAAGGCTCATTCATACTAAAGTTAATAATCGCATTTCATATGTCCATCACCTTGTTCATGGCACTCTCTCTCCTTTTAGACTTGCAGAACACGCTTTGCTCAAGGTTGTAATGTGTATTTAACTTTATAATTCAAGATATCGAATTTAAAAAAAAGCCATGATTTAAAATAAAGATATGAAATTGATTTTCATTTCTTTCAAATGATAATAATTTCCGAAATTATATATTTTTAATAAACTTTGAGTTCAATTATTATTCATTATGAGAAAATGATCTTTGGAAATTTTTATCATACCGTTTCAGAAAGAAGACATCAGACTTTCTTATCCATACGCTACAAATTGCACCGATTATTTAAGACTTTGGAATGAAAACAATGGCTCGGGACCGCTAAACGAAAGGGTATGCTAAAAGATAATTTTACTTTATATTTAATTAATTTTTCACTGCAGAAAATATAATAATTATGTAAAGTTGCCAAGCTACTTCTGTTTTATGGCATGTAATTTAAAAATTTCAACACATTTTTATTTCGTTTATTCAAAGCTCAGAATATTTATTCTTTTCAAAATTCTCTCTTAACTGATTTTAAAATCAACATAAAATTTCATGCAAACATATTTATACAATTTTTATATACTTTCCAAGTGTCAGAAAGGAAATCTTGAAAGCCTCCCTTATGGTAATTTGTAAATTTTGTGAAACAGTTAAAAGGAAGAAAACTATTTAAATAATATAAAACATTGCAAATAATACGGGGAAATTTAGTTTTACAAAATGCGCTTTAAGATTTCACAAATAATTTTAAAACCCAAATTGAAGAAATGTTTACCTTTTATCAACCAAATGTATAAAACTATATCTAAACTCTTCAATTGATAAGATTTTTATGTGGCAGAACTCAAACTTATATATATATATATATATATATATATATATATATACATATATATATATATATATATATATATATATATATATATATATATATATATATATATATATATATATATATATATATATATATATATATATATATATATATATATATATATATATATATATATATTATGTGTATAAAACGTCGTTGCCGAGTGGAAGGATTAAGAAGGGTACAGGCAAGGCAGGCAAGGAGGGTACAAAATTTATTTAATAATTATTAGACAGAACAATCAGGAAAGTGTACACGAAAAGTTGTGCTTCTCGATTATGTGTAAGGGAAAATCTTGCAAAGTAAATCCGTAAAATGTTTCAATTCAGGGAAAGAGGAAAATCTCAGTAATTGTAATTGGTTTATGAAATAGGTCGAACGATTACCTGCTTTGAAGTAAATGCATACTTGGGCCAAAAATACATTTAAGGGCATGATGTGAATTTTAAAGTGTGAGAAAGTGTTTCGATTAGATAAATAAAAGAACAGAAAATTATATATAGAAAAGAACTAATATAAAAAGATTAATTGAAGCCTTTTATTTTACATATCTATCTATCTATCTATATATATATATATATATATATAAATATAATTATATATATATTATATATATATATATATATATATATATATATATATATATATATATATATATATATATATATATATATATATATATATAAATATAATTATATATATTATATATATATATAATTAATTATATATATATATATATATATATATATATATATATATATATATATATATATATATATATATATATATATATATATATATATATATATATATATATATATATATATATATATATATATATATAGTGGTGGCAAAAAGTGTGGACACTTTTTTCGAAAGTTTCATGTTTTTCAACTTTGTGTGCTTGTAGAATATATTAATTCTCACTTAAATATAAACGT